>NW_026125411.1:0-146145 GCF_943737965.1 Phodopus roborovskii
TAGGGGGTGGGGGTCCGGGGGTACGGGGGTGCGGGGGTAGGGGGTGGGGGGGTAGGGGGTGGGGGTAGGGGAGTCTGGGGGTGGGGGGGTAGAGATTAATGCGGGGGTGCGGGGTAGGGGGTAGGGTGTACGGGGGTACGGGGTGGGGGGTAGGGGGTGCGGAATTGGGGTCCGGAGGTCACGGGGGTGCGGGGGTGGGGGGGTGGCGGTAGGGGGTCCGGGGAGTGGGGTCCGGGAGTGGGGGTCCGGGGGTACGGGGGGTGGGGGTACGAGGGTCGGGTAGGGTGGGGTGCGGGAGTGGGGGGTGCGTGGGGTAGGGGGTGAGGGGTAGGGGGTAGGGGTAGGTGGTAGGGGGGTACGGGGGTAGGGGAGGGGTACGGGGTAGGGGTTAGGGGGTGGGGTGGGGTAGGGGGGTAGGGGGTGGGGGTGGGGGGTATGGGGTGCGGGGTAGGGGGTGGGGGTGGGGGTGGGGGTAGGGGTAGGTGCCTTGTGGCATGTGGTGCCTGTAAATGTCAGAGGACAACTTGGAGTCAAGTCCTTAGGCTTGGCCCAGATTTCTGTCATTTTGCTTTCATTTTTTTGAGACAGGGCTTGGTAGTTTGAATAAAGATGGCCCCATAAGCTCATACGGAGTTGCACTATAGGAGGTATAGCTTTGTTGCAAAGGAGAATATGGCCTTTTGGAGGAAGTGTGTGTCACTATGGGGGTGGGCTTTGATGTCTCATACTCCTGCCCAAGCCATGCCCACATCCTGTTGCCTGCAGGTCAAGATATAGGATTCTCCCTCTCCAGCACCATGTCTGCCTGCACACCACCATGGACTAAACCTCTGAGACTGTAAGACATCCCAGTGTAATGTTTCTGCCATAAGAATTTCCAGAGTCATGGTGTCTCTTCACAGCAATAAAAACCCTAAGACATAGGATTTCTTTATGTAGCCCTGCCTGTCCTGGAACTCACTCTGTAGATTAGGCTGCATTCAGAATTCTCAGGAGACCTGTCCCAACCTCCAAGTCTGGGCATTAAAGGTGTGTAGCCCATGCCCAGCTTCAAAGCGGTTTTTAAGTTCTACTTACAAATTAAACAGAAACTACTGATTTCCTGTTCACCCCCTGTCCCAGTGCACTCAGATTCATCTCTCCCACTACCAAGATCAAAGTTACAGTAATGGGGTTACACTGCACATCCCCGTTGCACACGGCCCATAGTTTACGTTGGAGTTCATTTTCAGTATTGAACTCCAATGGGTTTTGATGAATATGAATGGACATGTGTCCATTACTGTAATATTATACAAACAGTCTGCTTGGCCTCAAGATCTGTGCTTCACATAATCATCTCTCCACCATCTCTCCCATCTTCCTTCGGTTCTCTCAACCACTGAGACTTTAATTTTCTCCATATTTTTTTACTTTTCCAATGTGTTAGAAGTTGGAACCATGCGTCACGTAATGATGTACTCTGAATGGATGGAGGTGTATATATTAGTGCAAATCGGTTGGATATTATGATTGCTTCATGTTTGAGCAATTCTGAAAAATGAACTGCTTTAATAAGCACCTGTGTTCAGGGGTTGAGTGGACATTAAGTTTCTTAATGATTTGGGTAAATATCCAAAGACATCGTTGGTAGATGGCATAGTGAGGGTATGTTTAGTTTTGTGAGAACTTAAGTGCCATCCACACTGTGTGTGTTATCACCAGCAATGGATGAGACTTCCTGTTCCATGACTGTCAGCATTTGGTGGTGCTAGAGTTTGGGGGATAAGTTACCTGCTATTTGTATTTACAGATCCCTGAGCACATCCGTCCAGAGAATGCCATGTCATGTGCTTGTCTGACATTTACGTGTTTTGCTCACTTTTACCATTTTTGCATCAGGTTATTTGTTTTTTTTTCTTACTGTTGAATTTTAAAGATTCTTTCAATATTTTGATCAGCAATGTCTTTTGCAAGCATTCTCTCTCTATTGTCTCCCTATTCTCTTGCTGGGTTTCTTTTGAAAAACTTTCAAGGGTTTTGTTTTTCTACACCTTCTGCTTCCATTGGATCTCATTAGCAAGAATGTTTCAACACATATTATTTTAGCTAAACATGTTGTCACTCATTAAATTAGGGTTCTCTTAGTGATATGAGGAACACAGATATTGAATTGCGTTTCATTCTGTTGGGTTCTTATAGCAAAATGCCAGGAGACTGGGTAACTTATAAGTCATAAGGATGTATTTCTTATGGGACTGCGGGTGAGAAGTTCAGGGTCAAGATCTTGGATGTTCACCCCTCTAGGATGGGCTTGTCTTCCTTCCAGCTCTTCCTTCCAGGCGAAAGAGACATGCTGGCTCCCTTCAGCCTCTTTCACTTATTTTTATTTATTTTTAAGTAGGACACATTACAGTACAAAATAATGGGTTTCTTTTTTTTAATAGTTGTTGTTATTGCTGTGTATATGTGTGTATGGCGTGTATGTGTGTGAATGTGGGGTGACATGTGCTATGGTACACAGGTGCAAGTCACAGGACACCCTTTAGAAGTTGATTCTTTCCTGTCCCCTTTAGGTGGGCTCAGGGATAGAATTCAGCTTGTCAGGCTTGTTCAGCAAGCACTTTTACCCACTGAGCCATCTCTCCACCCCTGGAAAGTCAGGTGATTTTATGATTCAGGCATATAAAAACTGCAGAGTTCAAGAAGATGTTTCGGGGAGAAGGTGCCTGACACCAAGCCTGCAGACCTGAGTTTGATGCCCAGCACCCGCATGGTAGAAGAGAAGTGACTCCTGCAAATTGTCCTTTGACCCCCCACACACAAGTGCAATGGTGCACACTAACATGTGTGCTATGGTACACACTTATACACATGTGTGCTACCATGCACACTTACATACACATGTGCTAAGGCACATGCTTATACACACATGCATTTAATTCCAAGTCTAGGTATAAAAATTGCAATGCAAAATAAATGGAGATAGACATTTAGTTCAATTTAAATCTCTCATTTACATAAAACTAAATGTGTTCATGTCACCCATAAAAAATAACTCCCACAATATATTGCAGCAGTAATATAATGAAATCTAGCACAGTTACCAAGAGGAACAGGATGTAAAGCCACGGATTCAGCCAGAATGTGAACCACTATCCCCAGATGTTGCTTCTGGTTTACTGTGTCTTGTGATGCAGGCATTGTTTTCAACCAATCTGTTGAAACTTGCATGGAAAACTTTGCTCCTCAATGATATCTGTTCGACTGCCCAAAGGAATCACTCTCTGGTCATTTCAGCCTGGGCCTAATGCTGCTGAATTAAGCATTGCCTCCAGATGATGAGTTGGGAGACAATCAGCCAGAAACCAGAATAAGAGACTCAGGAGTGGGTAATTGGCAGCTTGTCCTGAGACTCATTTTCCATGCATGCTGCTCTCCCACCCATCTGCCAGGGCAGGCCTGCAGTTTTTTGTTGTATTCATTAGTAGACAATAAGTATATTTAAGTAAGCTGGCATTAGGAAGACAGAAAGATAGAGACAGGAAGAATCTCATCATGCTGTACATAGCCCCTTCTTTGGGGGTGGGCAACTGATGCTATTAATCTTTGTCTAGGGATTGAATCCATACATGTTAAATATGTAGTATACCATTAGAACACACCTTCATTCCTTGTTTACTTTATTATATTCAATTTCTAGTACTCATACAAGTGGAAAGCAGCAAATTAACAATAATAACCAAGTTTATTGTCTTTTATTTTACCACTAGATTATGAAAAAGCAAATCCTTGACACTATAGCTTCTCAATAAATACTTCAATGTACATTTGCCAAAAAATAAGGACCTTTCTCCTTGACAGCTAATTTCCATAGTCTGAAGGTACAACTGGGCTAGAAAGGGCATCTCAATGGTTTTACCCAGAAGTGGAGCCTACAATCTTCAAACCCAACCCCTAAGGCATGCCCATTTAGTGGCACCACTGTTATGAGTGCACTAACTGCTCTTTGAAACCTGGATTGAGATCTGTTCCAAGGAGAGAATTCATGTGGAATATTGCAAACCTGTTTTAAAAACAAAACAAACAAACAAATAAAACCCAACAGTTTGCTGGACAGTGGTGGCATGTGCCTTTAATTCCAGCACTGGAAGGCAGAAGCAGACAGATTTCTATGAGTTTGAGGCCAGCCTGGTCTACAAAACAAGCCCCAGGACAGTTGGGACTCCACAGAGAAACCCTGTCTCAAAAAAAAAAAAAAAAAAAAAAAAAAAAAAAACCTCATCATGAGAGAAGTCATGGGGAAAACCGAGAGACTCATGGCTACACAAGCTGTTCAGAGAGAACAATAGAGATTTCCATTGCATGCTCCTAAGGCTATACTGTGGAAGAGGGGTGAAAAGAATGCTCAAGAGCTGAAAGATGGGGAGAAGGACTGTGACATGTGATCTACTGGGCCACACACAACCATAGCAGTTCTGAACTCACAGAGCTAGGTACCCACTTGGACCTTCACAACCAGTGGCCAGTCAATGTTACCCACACAGGTCTTCACAACCATGATGTAGTCAACATTCATCTTCATGATCTTCACAGCCATGAGCCAGTCAGCAGTCAGGCTTGGAGAAAGGGGAGGTACCAGGGGCCCTATCCCTCACTCCTGAACTCTTGGCTGCTGGGAGATTCAAGGAAAATGAGGTTGTTACACTTATTTGTAATTCACTGATGGCCCCTCCAGACTCCAATGGCTAGCTCCAATTCCATGGTTACCAGTGGCCATTGTTAAGCTGAATGAGTCACACAACGAGGAAGTCTAGAAAAGATACTGGTAGTGTTTAGGAGAGGACATGAGGAGATGGGAAGACATAAGAGAGGGGTGTGAGAGTAATCAGAATTCATTATATACATATATGAAATTGTCAAACAAAAATTAATTTAAAATGTTCCTAAAATTGAGGACCTTGATCATACATTTCCTCTAACTTAACCACAATTTCCTAGTTATCAAATGATCTGTTGGGAGATGAGCCAACCATTACCTCTACATTTCCATGGTAGCATCATGATTTATTTTTATTGTTGGCTTGCTCAAATCACACATTGTATTTTAATCCATCTGACAAAAGCATCTTTTAACTGGCCAATTGCTCAACTTTCCTGTTTGTTCTGTTTCCCTTTCTTTTTCCTTTTCTCTTTCTTTTCTTTCTCATATTGCTTTATAACCTTTAAAGAAATTTTTAAAAGTTAATTTAAATTTATCAACTCCTTTCACTTATGGATCCAACCAAATATTTTTTTTTAACCTTGTGTAGATAAACAAAATTAATTGGTATCAATAACAAGTGAGGGGACTCACTGTTTGATGTAGATGAAGAGTTGGAGTTTCTCTTCATCCTTTGCTTCCTTTCTTCTATGCCTTACATTAATTAATATCAAATCCAACTAGCCTTCTTTCCAAAATTTATCTAGAATGCAAGTACTTGTCTCCCCCTTCCCCATTTAAACTCCCTTGTGCCCAACCATGGGCCAGGGTCTCACCTGGACTTTGGCTGTGACTTCATGGTCTCTCCCAGTCAGAGAGAGTCTCATAAAAACCCAAGTCACATGAAATCACTCTCCAGTTCACACTCTTCCAACAACTCCTCAGGAAAAATGGAATCCTCAGAGCCCTGCCAGTTCCTTTACTATCTGTCCCTAGAGCCTTTTGACATTTACCTGCCAATCATGCTTCCCTTCTCACGTACAGTTTCTTGACCTTACCTGTCGATAACGCTCATGCTACTACATACTCTGGGCACAATGTTGTCCTTGTTTCCCTTAAACTCACCAACAGTCCCATTTCCTGTCTGGAATGTTTCTTTCACTAGTGATCTACATTAAATGACCCACTTACATGTCATGTCCTACAAAAGGTCTCCCTGACTACCCTGTTTAAAATTTCAATCTCTATTGCATTTCCAATCAGCTTTCCTGGGGCTTGTTTGTCTTTATAGCATTCAAAACCCACTATGGATTGATGTGATTTGCCTATTTGTTTATGTACCATTTCTTTCCATTAGGATGCAATTGCCATGAAGGGAGAGATTTTATCCATCTTGTTCACTTGGATATCATCAGTCAGAACATTTTGGACACTCAAGGACACCTTTCTGCTTTCTTTTGCATAATCCTTTGTTGTCTAGAATAAAGGTACAGAGAACTTGGGAGCTGGCTAACTCTCCTAATAATCCTCATTCTTGATTTGGAAGTAAAATGGCTTTATACATTGGGCAAAGTGAATTATTGTGCTGGAAATACAACCACTAAAAATTAGTATTGCTGAATTAAGACCCCCTCAAAATCTGTTTATTGGGCAGGCAAGATGGCTGGGGTGGGGTGGGGTGAGAGAGAGTATTTGCTTCCAAGCCCGATGACCTCAGTTTTAATCCCCAAGACTCACTTGGTGGAAGGAGAAAACTGACTCCCACAAGTTGTTCTCTGGCTTCTACATGTGTGGAATGGCATGTGCACACATGCACACATGTACAAAAATAAATGTAATGCAAACATTTTAAATCCATGTGTTAAAGGCATACCTCAGAACATGAAATTGCTTCTGAAGTGGCTCTACTGCAGATGGAATTCAAGCCAAGATTGTCTTGGGGGAGGTTAGCTGGGTCTTATGTGCTATGGCCAACATCCTTTTAGAAGAGGAATTTTCCTTCCTTCCTTCCCGCCTTCCTTCCTTCTTCCTTTCTCTCTTTCTTATTTTATTTATGTATTTATTTATTTGTTTGTTTCTTTCTTTTTTTTTATTTATTTGAGACAGGATTTCTCTGTGTAGCCCTGGCCATCCTGGAACTCACCCTGAACTCACAGAGATCCACCTGCCTCTGCCTCCTGAGTACTGGAATTAAAGGTGTGTACCACCACCACCCAGCAAAAAGAGGCATTTTCAATACAGAAGTACAGGTAGAATGTATTGCAAAGATCTTCGAAGCAAAGATAGTGAATTAGAAACAAAGAGAGTCTGCCCCCTTGCTCTTGCTATCTTTTGCTCTTCGGGGGATGGAGCCCAGGACCTGAGTGTGCTAGGCATCTGCCACTGGGCTGCATCCCCACCTGGATTTTCTCTCCTAGAGTATCTAGCACCAAACACATCTAGACATGAGGACTGGAGCTTCAGGGACAGCGTTTCATTTTGGATTATATTCTGCTTCCCAGCCTAACCCATACTAGATTATTTCTTGACACTCAACAATCATCCGTTCAAACTACTGGTGCCCTTTACTTGAAGCCAGAGTTATAGAGCCACTGCCTTGCATACTGTTTCCTCTCGGCCTAGGCACTGAAGCTGAGCTTCATTATATTATTTAACAGAAAGAGCCTCTGTGCCTTTGCTTGTGGAGAATTTCCTGATTGGTATTAGGAAAAAGTAGCCTTCTCATTAGTGATGACAGCTGGGCCAGTGTCTCTTGCAGAAGAATGTCGAAAATATTGCTGTTGGCTCCCAAGTCCACTGGGGTATGTTTTGAATAACTATGATTAGTACCTGAACTCTGTCCTCTTTGTGGGCTATCGAATGCGTACACCGTATCTTAGAATTGCTTAGTATGTTACACCCCCAGGAAATGCTGCTTCTCCCCCCTTCACCACCCCCACTGTTTTTATCTTTTATGTATACAATTATGTACTCTTTAAAGTCTAATATGACTTAAAAGCATACTCTACTACATGCATGTGTCCTTATCATTTGCAATGGTGCCTTTAAAAGCAACTGTGGATGTGGCCAGGCCTTAAGGAAGAACCAGGTAAGAGTGTGTGCAGATGAGGGATTTGCTGGCTTCCTTCAGTAACTTGTGTTTAGGGGCCTCATATTGGAAACCTTTAAAAGAAAAGTTTTGGCACACAAAATTGGATTACGTTGACATTTTCGTTACTTATTTACTCAGTTGTTTGTTGTGTGCCCCCTGGAGCAGGTACACTGCAAGAGTATGGGGTCAGAGGACAACTTGCAGGGAGTCTGTTCTCCTCCTACCAGGTAGGGTCCAGATATTAACTCAAGCTTCAGTATCTTTACCCAATGACTCATCACACAGGCCCATGAATTTACTCTTTTAAAAATTCACTGTTCTCCAGAATTATGTCAGACATATGGTAAGGGTTGCTTAAAAGTGCCAGCATACTGAAGTATTTGTTTAGATTTTGTATAAATGAACTATAAGCATGCAAATGAACATGTGAAAAATTCTTTTAGTTTATGCACAGTTGTGCTTTCTATGGCTAAGGTCTCTTATTATACCTATGTGGTGATATCTTATGATCTAAAAATAAAACTTGTCTGAAGATCAGACTGCAAAGCTAGCCACACTAGTCAGTCATATAGACCAGGCAGTGGTGGCACACACCTTTAATCCCAGCAGCCAGGTTAGTCAGCCTTAGAAGCTGGGTGGTAGTGTGCATGCCTTTAACCCCAGCACTAGAGAGGAGTATCCGGTGGATGGAGACAGGAGTGCAGGGTATTCAGTCTGCAGTCTAGGCAGTCTGAGGAGCAGTGCCAGTTTGGAGATGCAATCAGACACGTTCCTTTCAGTCTGAGCACTGGTAGAGGTGAGAAGTCTCCAGTGGCTGGTCACTTAGCTTCTCTGGTATTCAGCTTTAACTCCAATATCTGTCTCTGGGTTTTTTGCTACACACCTAGATAAGACAGGGAGTTGAGGAACTTTCACATACAGTAATTATTTTTGTTTTTAATTGCAGAAGGAAACCAAATTTTTCATTTCTCCTGAAGGGATAAAATAAAGGGCTTAAACACACACCAAAACCTTTGCTGGACTCCAAGCAAAAGTAAGTCTATAAACCTCATTTCAGCTACAGTCATTTTCAGTTGTAAAATTGCCACAGACATTGGCACAATTTTTAATGATCAGTCTTTGTCCTTGAGGAAGTCAAGGTCACACCTCAGTGATAAGCTGGGTATGGGCTCCTTAGACTGTGTGGGGTCTTACAAGCTTGACTCAAACAATTGCTAAAAAAAAAAAATGATTCTAGCCAGAGAATAATGGCACATGCCTTTAATCCCAGCACTGGGGAGGCAGAGGCAGCTAGAACTTTGAATCTGAGGCCATACTTGGTGAATACCATCGGGCTACATAGACAAGAGCTACCCTCAAAAAAGGCTACCATACACAGAGAAACCCAATATAAAAAAACATTAAAAAAAAAAAAAAAAAAAAAATAAAAAATAAAAATAAAAAAAATGGTACAGGGGGTGGGGGTAAAGGTAGGAATGCATATAGGGACACATAGAAAGAACAAAAATATAAAGACCAACACTTGGACGTTATCCTGACTTGTACAGGTGGGCTGTGGCATGTGCTCAGGGCTCTGTGTGTACATACATGCATAAACAAATATTTAAATAAGCTTCCGTCAGTATAAAAGGGAATGTTTGGAAGCCGTGCTGTCTCCCCACATCGTCTCAGGTGTTTGACTGCACACTCAGATAAGCAACCACGACCCTGAGAGCCGTGGTGGAGTGTGTTGGTAGCTTGTCACTCCTCCGCCACCATCTCTGGGAAAATGTGTTGTGTGTATTTTTCTCATCCCTAAGATTAAAACGAACCTGTCCAGGTTCTTTTCTTTTAGGTATTTCAGCCCAAGGAGAGACAATTTTCGGCTTTCTAGAATTGCTAGCAGAATGGCTCTCGTTCCATGGCGTGTCCGGACTGCGCTATTTATGCCACCCTCCTGGAGCAATGTATTACCCACAGCCACTGAACCCTTCTAGGGAGCGAAGGGGGAACTGACTTGCAGCAGGGATGGGTGATCTAAATCATTTTTTTGTTTCTCATTTTAAAAGCCTCTTTATAAAACTTTATAAAACCCACACGCTTTGCCAAGCTCTCCAAATAGTCTTTCAGCCCCCTGCCTCTGAGCCCTGACTGATTGCTGTGGCAGCTGTGTGGGTGGCTTAAGCCCTGCACTGCAGGCTTTTATGTGGGTTTTTGGCTGATGGGCCATTTCAGCCTCCTTGTCCATGTGGGCAGCCTCTCTCGAATGGCTGCGATGAACACATCTTTAGTCATCTGAGAAAATTCCTCACGATGTATAAACACAAATTTTTTCCCCCCAGCTTGGAAACTTTTCTGACTTGGAAAACTGCAAAGGACTTGGAAGAATTAATTAGATTGCTCTTATTATCAATACTGTAGTGTTCAAAGTCCTGAACTTTTTCTAATTGCAAGACAAAATTAAACAAGTGACAAAAAAAAAAAAAAAAAAGTACTGCGTCACTCAACATGACTAAGCACATAGGTGCATAGGTGCAATGAAGCTAACTGCCTGGTCCTGGTCACCATCGATTGGCTTACCAACCATCCACATGCTCTGGGGAGACTGCTAGGCATGTGGCTAGTAATGTGGTCTTTGGAGCAGGAACTGGAATGAGAGTGTAAAATCTGGACACAGAAGTGGCTCGGTGGTAAAGCTCTTGCCTGGCAAGCTGAGGACCGGCTCAAGAACTCGGTAAAGATGTGTTGAATTTTTTCACCTGTCACCAGCGTTTCACCACGTTCCAATGGCAAGATGGGAGGAGAATCCCTGGGAGTTTGCAGGCCAACTAACTAGAGAGCCAGTCACAAACAAGGACAGACACCAGAGGTTCCTTTCATGTCCCCACATACACACAGACAGATGCACACTCTGTTTTTAAAACATAAAAAGAATTGTACTGGAGAAGTGTGGGGGAGAGGGGGCGATGGTGGGATAGGTTGAAAATACTCTGGGCAGCTCGAAGGCATGGCTCTAGTAGGCCCTTGCCCTTCTCCCTATTCCCTCTGCCTTCTAAAACAAACAAACAAAAAACTAGATCACATTCCTAAAGCTGCCCCCTCAAGGTCCAGCTTTAGATTCCTTATTTGGCCACTTCCTCCTCTTGAGGCAGGTACTGACTTCCAGCCATCAAAGTATTGAAGTCCAGTAATCAAAAGCCCCCTTTGGCTCACCTAATTAGCATTCCCAATTAAAATTAAATACCTCATCTTAAGACAAAGCTTCCCCTTGTACGTTTATAAACTGCTGTTTTCCTGTGTGCCAGCTCTGTCTCCTCTCTGTCCAGAGGTTGTCCTTTGTTCCTTCCAGACAAATCCTCTTTCCCTTCTCCCTTGTTCCCTTACCCTCTCCCTTGTCTCCTATCTCTTGTCTTTGTCTAAAAAGTTTCCTTATTGATTCTTTGAGAATTTCACATCATACGCCCCAATCCTCCTTTCAGTGTACCCCACAATTAGAAAACAAAATAGTAGTGACATCTTGCTTGCACAAATAAAGTTTGTCCCTGAAGATCCAGAGGATGGAGCTTGCCACTAGCTCTGGAGGTCTAGACAAACAGGGAGATGGCTGGGCAGAGACAGGGAAGTGATAGGGCTGGGCAGAGACAGGGAAGGTGTGTGATGGCTGGGCAAAGACAGGAAGTGCGATGGCTGGGCAGAGACAGGAAGTACGATGGCTGGGCAGAGACAGGAACTGAGATGGCTGGGCAGAGACAGGAAGTGAGATGGCTGGGTGGAGAGAGGATATAAATGGGAAGAAACAGGACCTTGCTCTCTTTTCTTCTGGGAAGCTAGTGAGACAAAGTAGACATTGGTTTACTCCTTCCTCTCTGATCTCTCAGCATTCCCTCTATATCTGGCCCTGGGTTTTTATTATTTAGACCAATTATAACTCCATTATACAATACCCCACCCACACACACACACACACACTTGGCTCCTCTGTCTTCCCAACACCTCTCACTCATCCTGTGCATTGGGTGCTGCAGTGTGTCATGAAATACACCCCTTTTGTTCAATCAGGCCAACCACAAAATGTTCACTTCAACGAGTCACTGGTCTAGGGCAAGGGAAAGCTATTAGCAAGAAGTTCCCTTTCTTCTTCTGTAACCTGCAATCTTATCTTATATAACCTTCTGCTAGAAGACCAAGGAAGCTGTCAGGGAAGTCTAGGACACATAGTTTGAGTGAAACTTCAGAAGGCTGAACTAAAATCAGAAAAGCAATAAGTAAATTATTTATGGCCCTGAATTGGTGGTGGTGGTAGACCATTATAGACATACTGAGTGCCCTGTGAGGATAATAACACCTAAAATGCTGTGATCATATTGTGATATTATACTGTCCTAAGGAGCAAACAAGGACATGCAAGCCAACAACAATATAAAAGCAACACTGGGGAAGGCAGGAAAAAATGTAAATTTTAGTTTCAACTCCAATAGCCCATTTATTTCTCCATGTGGTTCTAAACACTTTGGTCTAATGTATTTTGCTGTTTGGTGCAGATAGGCACATATTAAGGATTTTTATTTCTTTTTAGAAAATTCACCTCTTTTTCTATCATATGATACATGCCCTCCCCCAGTATCTTTCTTTCTCTAAAGTCTGTTCCTTATGAAATGAATACAGCAACTCCCACCCACTCTTGAGGATTGTTAGTATGGTGTCTCAGTCAGGTTTCTATTGCTGTGATGAAACACCATGGTTTTTGAAATTGTTTTTATGCATGCAGGAGATCCAGCACAACCCATCCCCTTGTTTTTCATCTATAGGTGTTTTTATATTTAAAGTGGGTTTCTTGTAGACAGCATATAATTGGACCATGTGTTTAGATCTACTGTGAAATTTTCTGTTAACTGGCACGTTTGCACCATTGATGTTTACATGATCACAGATGTAGCTGTACTGAAGTGGACCCTGTTAGTTACAGTGTTCTATTTGTTGGCCATTGTTTCTGTTTTTTGTCTGCCTTTGTATTTTTTAAGTTTATTTTTAATGTTTATTTATACATGCCTGGGTGTCATATGTGGGAGCCCAGGAAGGCTCTGAAGCCCCCACTTTTCTGATATTCACGATTCCATGTTCTTTCCTTTCTCAGCAGAACAGTTGTAGTTTTTCCAGCGTTTTCCTAGTGGCTGACCTAGAGTATATGCATGCATTTATAAATGATTGAAGTCACTGTCACATAATACCACAGCACTTCGGGGGATACTACAAGCGCTTTTTATGACAACAAAATGATCCAATTCCCTTTGAAAGGATTACCTAGTACATCAATTAACACGAGTTCTACCCTTGTCATTTGTTCCTCAGAGTCTGCTTCATGCAGATCTGAGCCACATTACCTTTCTTCTATATGAACTGTAAACATTCTGTGTAAAGCATAGCTGCCATAATACTTCTCTATATTTTGTTTCATTGTTTTCTGTCTTGGAAGAACAATTTTGCAGGTTACAGAATTAAAGATTAGCGGAACATTCTCTCAATACTTGCTATTTCAGCCCATTATTCTTTGAAAGAAAAAATTTTTTTTCTTTTTGTGTGTGGGGGTAGGTGGTTAAAAATAATATGCCCTGATAATATTTTTTTTCTGGTATTTCCCTGCTTGGTGTTCTTTGAACTTCCTGCATCTTTGGTTTGGTGTCTGAAATCAAACTGGAGGAAATCCCCAGTTATGTTTCAAGTGTTGCTTTCTGCCCGCCCCCTGTATTTCTTGTCCTTCTGCCATAATCATTCTATTACATCATCCTCTGAGGTGCCCACAGTTCTGAGATAGTCTGGGGTTTACTAAGTCTCTTTTTTCTTCACTTTTAATATTAGAGTTTTCACTGGTATGAGTAGAAGCTCAAAGATTCTTTTCCAGCAGTGTCTGTTCTATGAATGAGCCAACCAAAAACATTTCTTTACTCCATTGCCATATTTTTTTTATATTTAGTATTTCTCTTTATGTTTTAATAAATTGTTATTGTTGCAGAATGTCATAGTCCAGTTTGGATTGGGATTTTCTATGATGGTCATGTCAAGCTGGCTTTGAACTCACAACCCTTCTGTCTTTGCTTTCTGAGTGCTGGGATTACAGATATGTAGGTCACTGAGCCTGGCTCTAGAACTTCCATCTTTGTTCCCCTTAACCATCTGTTTTACCATAGTGTCTACTTTATCTGTTACAGGCACATTAGTCATACCAGTATGGTAGTTACAGTACCCCTGCCATGTTTGGCTGTGCTTTAGATTCCTGTCTCTTTGTGTTCAGACTGTAATTATTGCCATGTGATGTGTCTCATGACTTCCGTGATGTGGCTATGAGGTGTGGCAGTGTGGTGGAAGGGAATGAAGATGGGATGTGGGGTATTGGGAGTGCTAAAGTCCTATGATTAGGTTTCTTTTTTTTTTTTTAGTATGCCTGTGCTACCCAACTGTGATCTCACTTGCTTTTTGGCTTGTGTCTTCCTTCCCTATTAGGTAGGACAGGGATGGGTGGAGGGGGTGGGAGAGGTGTTCCCTTCTTCCAGCCCAGTCAGACTCTGAGCACTCTATCAGGACAGGCCCTGGTTCAACATCTCCCAGGGGCAGAGAAAATGACATTCTTGAATAGTTCAAAAAATTTTTTTTTCTGGGTTGGAAGTTATAGAGGTGATTTTCCCTTCCATAGTCCCCTGGAAGAACTCGATAGAGGATCTGCAGGGGACCTCAGAGACTGCTCCCAGAAATTCTTTACAGTTCAGGGCTGCGCTACCTGGCTTTAGGTATCTGTTTTGTGGTTAAATTATGGTTTCTTTTGTTTATTTCCCATCTGCTTGCTTCTGGAGGGTACGACAGGTCCCCTTGGAGACCTCACTGCTGTTGTGGCTCCAAGAAGCCTTGGTGCTTTTCAATTTGTTCAGCTTTTCATTCTAAGACAAAGTAGTGATGTCTAAGCTTCCTGCTCAAAGGACCAGAAATGTCAACTTCCCAAGGCATGAGACTTAAAACAAATATTATTTGTTGTATATCAAAGTCTATATAGGAGGACAGTATACATACTAAGCACGCTGCACATGTCTACAGTAGAGGTGTTACGTATTAGAGAGAACAAATGCCAAGGTTGCTCTACTTAGAGTTATGGGGCAAAGGTGCCCCGGAGCTTGTCCTATGGGAAGGAGAGAAATAGAAGTGGGAATTAAAAGAAGGGCAAGAAAATAGTCAGTTAAGGGAAAAGTACATTAATAGATAGAAAAATTAATGTAAAATAATCCAAGACATCAAACTTAATTATAGCCCTAATGAAAGCTTTTAAACTGGTGTAGTGTGGGAATACCTGGAACTCCAGCACTTGGGAGGTTTAGTGGTTCAAGGTCAGTCTGGGTGCCCTGCTTCTGATGTAGTACTGTGATAAAACACTCTGGCCAGAAGCAACTCGAGGAAGAAAAGGTTTGTTTGTCTTATACTTACAGGTTATCAACCATCTTTAGAGAAAATTGGGGCAATAACTCTAAGTAGGAGTCTGGGCACAGGAACCATGGATGAATACTACTTATAGGATTGGCACTCACTCTTTCACATGGTGGCACCCACCTTTAATCCCATCACTTGAAAGGCAGAAGTAGGTGTATTTGTGTGAGTTCCTGGATAGCCAGGAGACCTCGTCAAAAAAAAAAAAAAAAAGTTCAGGCCTCACAGCCTCACATATTACCTTATCACTTCATGCATTAAAAAAAATTCTGTGTATATGTGTGTCTATGTGTTTGTGTATGTGAGTGAAGTGCCCATAGGGGCCAGGGCCGGACAACAGATCCCCTGGAACTGTATTTACAGGTGATGGTGATGCCCTGGATATAGGTACTGGGACCAAACTCAGGCCCTTTGTGTAGGTGGAGATTTCCTATGCCAGCAGCTACTCTCAAATAACCACTCAGAGTCTTAGTATTAATTGTAAATGCTGTCAGTAGCTCAGGCTTGCTACTAGCTAACTCTTACAACTTAGATCAACCCATTTCTATTAATCTATGCTTTGCCATATGGCTTATGACTTGTTACCTCATTTTCTATACTCCTTGCTTCCTTAGTGGCTGGCTGGCTGCTCTCCTGACTCTGTTCTTCCTTGTACCAGTATCCTCAGTTTGATTGTCCTGCCTAACCCTATCCTGCCTTGCTATAGGCTAATCAGCTTCTTTATTAACCAAGGAGAGTACTACATGTTCACAGTCTGCAGAAGGATTATTCTACAGTACCTTTGCAAGAGCAGTGTGTACTCTTAACTGTTGAACCATCTATTCAGTCCCATCTCAAAAATTTTTGTGGTGAAATATATAATGTCCTCTTTACTAGCTATTTTTTTTTCTGCTGGCTACTATGAAATATTTAATACACGTTGTTAGCGGACATTTCTTTCCCACCAACCAGTTCTCAAATAAGTGACAAAGAGACTTACTATTCCTATCTATGCTTTGCCATGTGACTTGGTACCTTTTCTCAGTAGGCATGCCCACCTTGCTTCCCTGCATCAGGTGGCAACTCTCTGCCCTTCTTCATCCCAGCATCCTCATTTTGATTGTACCGCCTGTATTTCCTGACCGGTATCAGCCAGTCAGCTTTTTATTAAATCAAGCTGAGTGACAGATTTTCACAGTGAACCAAAGGATTATTCCACAGCACACTGTTGTTAATCATAGCCACATTACTATGCAATAAAATGCCAGAACTTGTCTTTAAAATATTTATTTTTATTTTTGTATATGATTATCTACCTGCATATATGTATTCCATCACATATGTGCCCAGTGCCCACAGAGGCCAGAAGAGGACATTGGATTCACTGGAACTAGAGGCGGCTGTGAGTGGCCACATGGGTTCCGGGAGCCAACTTGGGTCCTCTGCAAGAGCAGAAAGTGCTCTTAACCTCTCTCCACCCCCAGGACACCAGGAATTCTTCCTCCTTGTTAACTGTGATTTTTGTATGTGTACAAGAACCTTTGGCAATTAGGCTTTTTTTTTTTTTTTTTTTTTTTTAAGCTATGGAGATTGAGACTCAGAGAAACTAAGTATTTTGCAATAGTCTCAAACCCAAAAGTTATAAAACTAAAAAGCAAAACCTTTAGTTTGTCTAATGTAATGTTTCTAGAGCATTACTGTTTCCAGTTCAGTGGAGGACCGTGTTCAGTTCCAGGTTGGATTTTGGTGGGTCTGCATTAGGGGAGACGTGGTGTTTCTGACCAGCTCGTGGGCAGTGCCAGTGCTTCGGAAAATAGAATACTCTTTGGGTGAGAGGGTCCAAGTGCCCCTCTCTCTCATGGCATGCATAGTCTACCTCCCACACATGAGTCTTTGAAGAAGTAACTGTTCTGGATCCTAGTTTTATCCAGGCAGGGTCATAATACAGATGATTGGCCATATGAAGCAGGAATGATCTGGAAGAACTTGAGTAGAACAGTCCAGCCATTAGCTTTTTTAGAGTCGTAGGCAGAGTGGCTAGTGAGCACAGGCATCTATTGAGATGTCATTTATTTAATGTAATTTTTTCATAGTTTATTTATTTCTGATGGGAATGATTAAAAAAGAACCCCAACCCATATAATGACTAAAATCATTGAAAATATTTCCTATTCAAAATGAACATTCTCAAAACAGCATTTTAAAAATTAATGTTTCCTTATGAGGAAGTAAAAAGTGCCCAACTAGTGAAATTCACACAAATATTCGTTCACATAGGACTTTGTTATCCTTTTATGTGAAGAGTGGCTGGGCTTAAGGTAACAACCGAGAGAGCTGAGCCAAGGCCAAGGTAGTCACACGGTTATGGGAAGGTGAAACTCCAAGAACCTGGCTCCTGGGACCCCTTACGGTACAGAGGTGACAACCCATATCACAGGACTAGGAAGTGAGGGGAAAACGGCTTTACTTTTATACCAATGTTCTTATTTAAAATAGTTTAATTTTTTGAGAATTTCTTACATAAGTATTATATTTAAATTAGACCCATCCCTCCTTTTCCCTCTCCCAACTACCTGTAACCCCTTACTTTCTCTCTTAAATTTTTTGTTTGTTTGTTTTTGAGACAGGGCTTCTCTGTGTAGCTTTGGAGGCTGTCCTGGAACTCTCTTTATAGACCTGGCTGGCCTCAAACTCAGAGATCTGCCTACCTCTGTCTCCTGAATGCTATGATTAAAGGCGTGCACCACCACACCTGCTTTCTTCTTTAATTTTTATAGTTACATGTATATATGTGTAATGCATATACATGCATACACACACACGTGTGTGTGTGCATATATACACATATATGTATGTATACGCACATACACAACCAGAGTCCATTTGGTCCATTTGCTTATAAATACTGTTCTTGTTGTCTTTTCCCTCAGGACCTGCATAGAACTCAAGGACTGACTGCCCTGTCTCTGAGTCAATAATGAAATTCACATTAGTTAGATCTACTAGAAAGGATTTCTTTACTTCATTTGCAATATTTTTCAGAGCTAATTTGCAGCATCTGCTTGAATAAACAGAACATACTTGGAAAAGCAGAGAAACAAAACCATGTGTCTGAAAAGTTGCATACAAGTGCTTGATAGACTAAGTAAATCAAGCCCAGATGCATACAAGTGCTTGGTAGACTAACTAAATCAAACGCAGATGCACATGTGGCCATGCAGAATCAAAGGAGTTCCTTGACTCGCCATTTGACAAAGACCACACCAGAAAAGTCAAGTAGACTCTCCGAGGCCAATGGTGTCTAATGCTGAATGCTTGATCAGGGACATAATTGATGGTTTCCATTATGAGACTGAAGGACTTTTAGCATCCTCTTTTCTCATACTTCAAAGATTCTGAAAAGAAACCTGCCATGGTTCCTGGGCTTCTGGCAGACTTGCAATATTAATGCCGCAGAAGAAGGTCCACATTTTTCATTTGTAGGAAGTGATTCTTAATGATATCAAGTAAGTGTCAAACATTTTAGGAGTTTCAGAGCCTGGAATCCATTATCTGGCTGTTGTGACCTGATAGATTTGTTTATAGTCTCTAAGCAACATATATCTATAACTATAATATTTTTATAGAATATATCTATATTCTTGTGATAAATCACAAGGGTAAAGAAATCTGATTAGTTGAGTTGAGATGATTTCTTGGGGCTGGAGAGATGGCTCAGCAGTTAAGATCACTGACTGCTCTTCCAGAGGACCCCTGCTCAGTTCCCAGCACCCAAATGGCAGCTAACAACTGTCTGTATCTCCAGTCCCATCTTCTTCTGGCCTCTTTGTGCATGAGGCATCCATGTGGTACACAAACATACCTGCAGGCAAAACACTCATACTCAAAAAATTAATTAATTAGATTTTTAAAAATGATTTCTTCATTATATCCAAGGCAGATCCTTAAAGGCTTTAAAAGTAGCTGTTTAAATTAGGCTAATAGTGTTTTTTCTTATGTCTTTCTTAGAATGCTATATTATATTATATTATATTATATTATATTATATTACATTAAGCCATTGTATGGAACTGTGATCTGCTTCAGTGCTTAAGCCTCATGGTTCCCCTCACATACATAAGCGGAAGCATATTGCTCAGGCTGAAATGAAGACATCCAGATAAGTTCCTGGGAAGTCACAGAGCTGGTTTCTTCGAAGAAATCTCTCCCTCCCTCCCCTCCCTCCCTCCCTCCCTCCCTCCTCCCCTCCCTTCTTCCCTCCTCCTTTTCCTCCTTTCCTCCCTCTCTTCCTCCTTTTCCTCCCTTCCTCCCTCCCTTCCTCCCTCCCTTCCTCCTTTCCTCCCTCTCTTCCTCCTTTTCCTCCCTTCCTCCCTCCCTTCCTCCCTCGCTTCCTCCCTCCCTTCCTCCTTCCCTCCATCCCTCCCTCCCTTCCTCACTTCCTCCCTCCCTTCTTTCCTCCATCCCTCCCTCCCTTCCTCCCTCCCTCTTCCTCCTTTCTTCCTCTTCCTTCTCTTCCTCTCTCCTTCCCTCCCTCCCTCTCTTCCTCCTCCTCTCCTTCTCCCTCCCTCCCTCTTTTCCTCCTCCCCCCCCCCCCCTCCTCCATCCTTTCCCATCCCCCCCTCCCCCCCTCCCCCCCCCGCCTCCCAATCCCCTCCCTCCTTCCCTTTTACTCCTTTCTTCCCTCCCACCCTCTAAATCACATTCTACTTCTGTAACTTAATTTCAGTGAAGGCAGAAAGATAAGTAAAATTTTAACACCTGTCCCAGTGTGCCTCAAGGGACTAGTGAAGGTTTTCCTGGACGATGGTTTATCTAGATGTGAGAATGATGTATTGGCTCTTCAAACTCAAAGACATCTCACAGTAAAAGACCTCTTTCCCCAGGGCCACAGTAAGCATGGTCACTTGCTAAGTACTTTTGGATGATTGTTGAGAAAATCTACTGAACCCTAAAGACTGAGTAAGCATAAAACATTATCCAAGACAGTTTCTTGGCTTTCTTATCTAACTCCATGAAAAATCAAATTAGTTTCCACTTTAGCTAAATGCTTCACCATTTGTGGTTGGAAAATGCCAGACATCATTTTAGTTATTTTCATTTAAGAATCAAAAGATAAATTGGCTTTTTGTGAATCTACACATTACACAGAGGATAGTCTTGTTTCAATCTTTCAAGTTGACAAGTTAGCTAAGAGAAACAAGAAGACAATTGTGATTCTAAAGGCCAGTGAACGTCCTTGGGAAGTGTGTCTTCAAGCCCACACCCTCCTGACCACTGGTTTCTCCCCAAGGTTGTGCTGGTTGGGTCTGTGCCTTGTACAAAACATGATAAACAGTGGCCATGTGCTTATGTACTTCTCTCCCTCATCAGAATGCAAGCTCTGAGGAAGAATCGCATGCAGGAAGACATAGATGTGTGTGCCATCCAATGGTATTTCAGTCAATGACACACTACACATAAGACAGTAAAGCTTTGACCCTCCTTTAGAAAAGTATTCACCTGAAGTTGGTTTGCTTGTGTGTCCAGCTGAAGACTGAAGTCAAGGATATCCTTTTATCAGGATAGCAATGAGCAAAGCAGGCTGGCTGACCTCAGACATTTGTCATGAGGAGGTGGTAAAGGGTCATGGCCATTGCTACCCACACAAGACATTTCTTGCTAGGTGCACTTGCTCTCCCTGGACTGGGATAGGTTGATCACATCTGCATAGATGTTTATCCATGAAGAATAAGTTCCAGGACTGCCTGTAAGGACCACAACTGTGGCTTGTACAAAACCTTATGATTTAATGCCCCTTTCTCCCAATGAGGTGCTTTGCCTGCAACAATGGCTATAACTATTAAAGACTTGAATTTATCTGCTGCCCCAACTCTTAGCGCCATCAGCAGAGAACATCTATGTTATTAAGTTGGTGTATCCAAATGGGCTCGTGCTTTAAACAAAGATGGGATTATTGAAACAATGGCACTATGAAGACAGAAGACATCTGATAACCCAGACGACTACTCAGTGACTAATGGGTGGCTATGGTATATAAGGTGTATACTCTGGACAAGGGGGGAGGGACTTAATTCGTCATTCCATCATGCCATTCTGAGTGATCTACAATCTAAAACATATGAGTTGTGTGCTCTAGGACTTTCCATTTAGAGTCACCTGAAATTCTATTTCAGAATATCCAAAAGAGGCAAGAACTACCAACTCACAGGCAGCATTCTGGGCCTGTTTCTTTTGCCTTTCCCAATCTTATAATTACCTTTCTTTCTTAGGGTAAAATAACAACTTCTTTCGCATGTCATAACTGTCCTTATTGTTTTCTATCTAATGATAAAATGTGGTTAGACATGTTCCCCTACAATCATGTTCCCTCTAAAGACACTACTTGCCCGTATGGAGGAAGAGCAGACTTGAAGCAAACTGTGTTTTGGTGATGAGGAAGAGGAAGCTCTTATGGGAAAGGGGGCAGGGCAGTTCGACTTTGAACTTGTGGAGAAATATATTCTTAACTTATGGGTATTCTTAACTGGTACCTTTAAAAAAAATCATCCATGTTTGGCTGAGCATCAAGACAGCTGTGCTATAATGAGCTCAGGAGGATGGTCCGTAAAGGACAGTGCTGTTTTTAACAGCTGTGGCGGTTGCTGGACTGGGTTAAGGAGGCAGAAATGGAGGGAAGTACAGTTTACAACTCTTTAAATTACAGCTTGTGGCAGGGCCGCACCAAGCTCAACCCCAGGCCAAGTCAGCCAAGGACGGTCCTCGCCCTTGTATAATTAAGATGTGTTTTTGTTGTAATAGAGAGGCTTACATTTTGGCTTATACTTCCTTATTAATGGCTATGCCAAAAAGCAATTTCTTCCAAAGGGTAAGTGCCAGGATAGACCCATTGTGGGAATACTGTCATCCAAGTACAAAACTGGAAGAAGGAAAACAAATAAACAAAAAATAGAATTTAAGACCAAGAGCTTCTGAAGCAAGACCTAGAATTAACCCGGAGCTACAAGACACTCTGTCTTTTCCTTTCAGAAGTATTTGCCTGCCAGGAGGAACATGTAAGACAGTCAGCCAGAAATCCTCAGATCGTCAGAGAATCGGGCCCACAATAAAGTGTAAGCTTACCTATGGAAAGCATTTTAAAGAACAGACAGTTATTTATTAAGAACTGTAGAAATCGGGCCAGTGAGATGGCTCA
The DNA here is from genome assembly GCF_943737965.1 of Phodopus roborovskii. Taxonomy (NCBI): domain Eukaryota; kingdom Metazoa; phylum Chordata; class Mammalia; order Rodentia; family Cricetidae; genus Phodopus; species Phodopus roborovskii. Next base: position 22,390 of record NW_026125411.1, read on the forward strand.
GGGAATACAGGTACTTGCCAATAAGCCTGAGGACCGGATTTGATTCCCAGGACCCATATGGTAGAAGGAGAGAACCAGTTCCCACACTGTCTCCTGACTTGCCCCTCGCTCTCAACCACCGTCCACATGAAATAATAAGAATGTAGAAAGAAGTGGCTCTTTCATAAGACGCATGCGCCTGGGGCACAAGGAAAGCTGAATAGTTGAGCTCCATTGGAGTAGTGATTAAGGGAACCTGTGTATTAGTCAGCCGTTTGTTCATGCAACAGAACGCTGAGGAAAATCAGCTTATAAACACAAAAACATTAACTTGCTTCGCAGTTTTACTTTTAGGCCTCCGGTGAAGGCAGGTAGCGTGCCATCCAGGAGCGTGATGCTGGCAAACCTGCCCTCTTATGGTGGGAATGGAAAGAAAGACCTAAGAAGAGACTGTGATCCTATAATCCTCTTTGAGGGCATGCCCTCGGTGGCTAAAACTTCCCATAATGCCTCACTTTTTAAGAGTTTTTACCATCTGAGATAGTGCCAAACTAAATAGCAGACTTTTAACATATGAGCGTTTGGGGACAATTTAAGACCCAAAAATACAGCGGAAACTTAGTGGATGAGGCACAGAAATGGATTGTTTAGATAGATATAAATACATATGATATAAGCATAGGTAGACATAGGTGTTGTCTTTCGTTAGAGTCCTGGACACTGTCTGACCACTCTCGGAGAAGTCTGGTTGCATCTGAACCCCCACACCCAGCAGCAGTAAGGCTGGGTCAAGTCCTTTTTGGTGGCAAGTAAACTAAACAGGTTGGTCATCACACATCTTAGGTCCTTTCTGAAAGATATATTGGCCATGGAAAAAAGAGGGTGGGGAATTAATTCATCCCCAGCCGTGCTTTTACAGCATAGGAAAGCAAGTTTCAAGATTAGTTGGATCACATAGCCAAGTGTTTGTTAGTCAAACACTGACTAACAGCAGATCCAAATTTGCTTGTGCAATTCCTGAAGTTGAATGAAGTTTCCCTCTGCCATCTTAGCTGATCAGAAATTAATTTTGGGGTTGATAGTGCACATCATATCCAGGTTCTTCCTCGTGCGGCATTCATCCTAACCAACAGTGGACATGGGGTTTCACAAGAAGCTACTTTGGGCTCCACTTTAAGGATAAAAGCTGTCTTGGTCTACTTCTTAAACTCTATTCAATCATGCTTAGAGAGGACTTTAAAATGTTTGCAACCACTCCATGTATCATTCCTACTTAACTTTACCAGCAAAGTCCAATATCTAGTGTTCAACATTCATCATGGCAGTTAGCACCATTGACCCCCCCAAGATTTACTTCGGTCAGTCAATACAGACAACCCATGCATGTCTGTGGGTTCTGAATGTGAGGATCTAGTTAACCTCAGATTAAAGATATTTGGGGGCTTGATTGACTCAGGACTTTCAAACATGAGGACCCAAGTAGACAGAGAAACTCTATCTTGAAAAACCAAAAAAAGAAAAGAAAAAAATAGGTTCTTTTTTATATTTTTTATATACTATATCCTAATTATAGTTTCCCTTCCCTCTACTCCCCCCCAGTTCCTTCCCACCTCCTATCTCCTTCCTCTTTCTCATTAGAAAAGAACAGACCTCTAAGAGATAACATCCAAACATGACAAAATAAAACACAGTAAATAAGATGAAGCAGAAGCTGTCATATCTAAGTTGGACATGTCAATCCAACAGAAGGAGAAGAGTCCCAAGAGCAGGCATAAGATTCAGAGACACACTTGTTCTCACACTCAGGAGTCCATCAAAATCCTAAGTTAGTAACTATAGCACACGCGCAGAGGACCCCGTGCAGCGCTGTGTGGGCCCTGTGCTTGGTGCTTCAGTCTCTCTGAAGCCCTGCTCAGTTGATTCAGAGGGCCTTGCTCTCCTGAAGTCCTCCATCCCCTCTGTCTCCCACCTCTTCTGTGGAATCCCTGAGCTCTGAGGGGAGGACTTTGATGGAGACCTCCGGTTTCCTATCTGCTGCCAGAGGAAAGATGGCAAACGTGTAATTCTGGTGCTGAGGGTGTGGAGATGGGGACCACTGGCCAGCTGGCCTAGACTAATTGGTGAGCTCCACGCCAGTGGGAGATCCTGACTCACAGGAGGTGAACCACCTAAGGTTGTTCCCTGGTCTCCATATCTGCACACACATGTACATGAGTACACATGAAAAATATGGGGGAAAAAGTAGTATTTGGAAAATATCCCCAAATACTGAACAGATGTGGTCTTTATTTTCTTGTTCATATGGTAAGCAATACTATATAAACAACTATTGATACTAGCACTGTATTCACACTGTAGGTGTGTTGGGTAACCTGGTAATGATATACAGCACTTAGGAGGGTATGCATTGGCTATATGCAAACAATGCCCTACCTTAGATAAGGAATATAAGCAGTCTTGTATCTGTGCAGATGAGGAAGTTTAGACTGTGGTGTCTGGAGATACCATAGACTACCGTCTACAGAGATGGAGGACTGACTATGTCCAAATAACAAGGTGCATGCTGATGCTCTCAAAATACATTAGTGATTCCGGAATGTGGGCTGAATATCCATGAGATACTGTAGTTTAATTTAGGAATATTATAAAGTATTTTACAAGGCAGTTTAGTATTACATTACCAAGTACAGTGATTGGCTTCAAGGAGTTGTTTTAAGCAATTTAAAGAGCTTGTAAACCAACATGGCCGTGCCCATTGGGCTTCTCAGCCGTCAGCAACTGGGGTTAAGATTTAACTATTGTAAACTATGGTCAGTTCTGAACTTCCAGGTCCCTTGGAGAATTCTGAAGAAAGCCGTTAGCTGGCTTCAAGTTCATGATGGAAACTTGATAAACTTTTGTCATATTTTCTTTGGGGAGAACCTGGAAGTCCATTTATTAGAAGACATACCAACCATTAGTTTGAAGAGATGATTTAAATTGTGTGACATTGAAAATTGTTCAAATATTTGCATCTAATGTGTTCAGTTGTTTGTAAGAATGAATTTATTTTTCAGTGAGGGGTGTCTGTGTTGTCCTTGCTTCACTGGAGCTTTTAAAACGTTATTGCATGTGGGTGTGCCTACCACAGATGGCATGTGGCTGTCAGAATTATCTACTTCCACCTTTATATAGGTTCTAGGGATCAAACTCAAGTCTTCAGGATTGAGATGCAAGGGCCATTACCACTGATCCATCTTTTTGGCCTGAGCTTCACTAGGTTTCCAGTTATCTCTGGCAATTCAGAAGTGGGAGCCACAACCCTCCAATGGCTCAAACAGACTGCCCACTATGACACAGATCCTTTCTAGGACAATGCCATATCAAAGAGCTAAGCAAGACGCATCCTTCACTCACCCCCCTGCCATCATAACTGAGCTGATTCCAGAAACCATACATACATGGAACTTCCATGGCTAGAGCAAAGAACAGAGTTCCCAGCTCCCACGTCTTCAGTCAAGGCGAGTTTGTGGTTCAGAATAACAGCAAAGGATAGGAACATTTTAAATACTGTCTTCACTTCAAATTAATTTCAGAAACATTCACAAACTCATAGGCAGTAGCAGCCATTTCTCGTTTTCTTACTCATGCTGGGTTGAAAGCCTCACCGGATGGAAGGTAATGTCTCCACAGTTAAAAAAGGCTAGCATGACATTTGCCTCCTCTTCACCCTGTAGCATATGTTATTTTTCTTCTCACACCCATTCCCAAGGAAAATCCAAGACAGTACCTATCTGTATTGGTGTGTATCAGTATTCCCAATTAACAAGTGCTGTGGTTGCTGGCCCAGAAAGCCCACCCCTGCCCACCCCCCATGTCTTGCCCATCGCTCTGGGGAAAAGACAAACATCTGCATTTCAGCTTTGACTTCTTGCAGTCTGAGGCTTACTAGAACGGCATGTGCACTCCCTTGCATTTTGTGAACAGAACACCTCCAAGCCCTTGTGTCATATCCTGGTGTTTATTTATGTTGACATTGCAACACTTTAGTCTCAGCTGGCACAGAAATGCCAGGTTTATGTTTAATTGTTACTGTGATAGTGTAATACAAACTTGTTTCAAATAAGACCTCTCACTGCCAGCCACAGCTCAAGTATTTCCTTTTTGTAGGAGGATTTTCCATAGTATCTTTCCTTCTGAGAAGCCATCCATTTAATAGCCTATGATTTCAGGAGATTTTGAAGTGCAAGAACCTCTTGATCCTATGTAGAGTTAAAGGTTTTTAGACAAGCATCAGGTGGGGCTCTCATCCATGAACAAACACACTTGACATGTACTCTTAACTTTGGTACTAACCACTCATTTTTGGAATCATATGCACTGTGTTAGAATGTGAACAATGTTCTGTAGATATTTATTTACCTCTGTTTAGGTGAGAGTTTGGATTAGATGTGGACAGAGAGAAAAACAAAGCAACAACAAACCACCAGGTTATCACAGAGTCACAGCCCACTGCCACAGACCTAGGGCCATGCAATTTGGTTATAACCCAATTATTTCTCATTGTCTGTCTAGTCACACAAATGTAAGTGAATTGTTAATGTCATTATGTTCTAGGAGCTGGCACCAAGGGAGGCAGCATGCAGGTTGATCAGAAGCCACAAGTTATCCCAGCTGGGAACTGGAAAGCCAACTTGGGTCCATAGCATTTCATTGGTCCAATCTTTCCAGGCTAAGGTAACAGGCAGTTTTCAATCAAGCAAGGGGATGTCTGGAGCATGGCACACATGTCTGAAAGTCCAAGGCAACAGTGAGGCTTAGACTCATCTCCACTGATAGTCTGTTTGTGAGGGAGAGCACGGAGAACTCTCAATTACGTAGCTTCCTGAGACAGTACAGACTTGGATGGATTTCAATCACACCATGAATTCCCAAGGTTTACTCGAAGTTGCTTTTATTGACCTGGCAGTAGCATGATGTTTAGTTTTGATGGATGTTTTAACTCTTACCCTCTCAGTGCAATGGCAAGTCTATAGTTGATAGTAAATCCACACATCTTATTGGATGGGAGTTGACCACATTAATCTGTGATTGACATTTCCTTAGCATTGCAGAACTTAGGTACATTGTAGCATTGGCTCTTCTATTCAAATTTCCCATTTCCCCTCTTCACTCCTGAAATACATTCTCTCAAAACAAAACCCCCAAACTAAAGGGTATAGACTATAGTTTCTCAGGCAGGCCTGCAAAAGAAGGGCAAACAATAGCTAGATTGGGGCATTGGGATAGACATACATCAGTATCACAAACAGGTGTACATTAATGTACAGTGCCAGTTTTTACTGGCTGAAGGCCAAGGCATGGGTATATTTGATGTTGTATTAAATGTACAGAATTGAGATGCTAACACAGATATAAGTAAGAATTGTTCCAACAAAAATCACATCTGCCACAAAACTGATGCTCAATTCATAATTCATTTTGAGATTTTAATTGTTTCTAGATAGTTGGCAGAATGTGGGACAGAAGCTTTGCTGACTTAGAGCATGATTTCGTGAGGCAGAGTTACTTAAGTGTCCTCTTCGCTTGCATAAGAATACTGTGAATTGTCCTGTTGGTCAGTGTCACTGTGGACAGATTTTCTTTGTTCTGGAAAGGGTCAGTTAGTGGCCTTGTTTGGTCACTTAAATGCTGAGTGAGTTAGCAGTTACCCCAGAAGAGGAGCAAGTCAGGACGTTTATGTTTTAATTGTGAGGCCTTCACTGTAGAATAGGGTGAGAACTTTGACGGCCAGGCACTCCTAGGGCTCTCTGAGACATGAACCTGGCCAGGACTGACATCCTGGGGGTCAGGAAGTCCCAGGTGGGAGGATCCTGTATGGAACATGTTGTTGGAGGATGGCAGTAGTGGTGACAGCAGAGTAGACAAGATATCCACTAGTGAGCTCGAGCAGGGCCCGGTGCAGACTGTGTGTAGCTTCTGGTATCTTGATGTTACCCCGAGAACTTGGCCCAAGTGTTCCGAGCCTCCCTCAGCCCTAGTGCATTGCTTCTCTAGAAAGGGAATGGACAACATCTCAGTACTCTGAAGCAACAGGCAAGCGAGAGTTTAAAGCAGAGGGTTCCATGAGCATAACCAGGAACCGGTGCACCGCATATAACCCTTATGGAACGTATCTTCCATCCTGGGGTTGTACAAAAAGATCAAGGATTTCACCAGCTCTGCTTTTAGCTATAGCTTCCAAAGATGACGTTCCTCTCCACAGTTGGGGCTCTTGTGCCATAGGTAAGGGTGTTTCCCTAAAGTTGACTCTTCTCTCATCCTTGTGTACCTGAAACCACTGACTGCCCAGGGGAGAGGTGTGTTAGAAGAGGAAAAGTGGGCGTGAGAGCTTCAATTGTTATGGGGCAGTTCAAGTGATACCTCTACGAAATAGACAGAGGGGTCACTCCAGTGCCACCCTGGGTCTTGATCACAGTTCCATACCATGAAAGAGAAATATCAAAACACTGAAACATATAGAATATGCTGATACACGCATACACCACACATACACACAAGTACATACACAGAAGTTCACATACTACACACACAGGCACATGTGAATACACAGATATGCACACACAACACACACATACACACACAGATGTGCACATGCCATACAGGGACACACATACACAGATGGCACACACACACACACACACATACACACACACACACACACACCATGTGTGCATGTGGTAGTCTATATACACAGTACTTCTGCTGATAGAAATCTTAGAAAAGTAAACAGAAAATTCCCAAATGAAATTAAGAGTGGAATAAACAAAAAGGTATGGATCAGTTTCTCTCAAAAAGTAGAGCCATAATCCCATGTGCGGTGACACAGAGCGCAGCCCAGTCCCACACCAGAGAACTTTGCCTAAGGCACAAGGACACTTTCTCACTGCCTCTGCCCTCAGAGTTTCCCTGGGTCAGGTGCAGCTGGATGTTAGACTGGGTCTGTTTAAGCAAATGCAGTGGGACAGCTGGCCTGTCAACCTTGTTTTAACGTCAGAGAACCAACCTCAAGCCAGAAAGGGGCACTTTGTCTCCCTGTGATCCATATACTATACCTAGAAGCCCCTGGTTTCCTGGAATCCTTTTGAAATTCCATTTTTCCGCCCAGCAGTAACCACAGTGCTGCGTAACCCCAGCAGAGGAAGGCCTCAATTCTGTGATATGAAAACGAGTCTGTTTGTCTTTTTATGTCCTCAGGCAGTGATGTCAGGTTATTTCTGAGTTCAATCAAATAGTGGTATAAATAATTCTTTCATAATCTTTTCTTGAGTAAAAGTTTAACACACAGTATTTGTCACTATGATGAACACCAGGGTCAATGCAACTGAGAGAAGGAAGGGTTTATTCGGGCTTGTTGGAGAGGGAAAACATCCATGACAGCATGGCACAGAAGCTGAACTGGGAATCGCATGAGGCTCTGAACAACTCGTGCCCAGAGACAGACCTCCCCCACCAAGGCCACACCTCCTGGCCTCCTCACACTATGCCACTAATTAGGAACCAATAGTCAAATGCCAGAGACTATGAGGGATACCTCATTCAAACCTCTAAATATGCTGTTACTGTTATTATGGTTCCTATGTTTGGTGAAAACTTAATCACATTTTAGACATTACTCTTGTGGCTCACTGAACTGGATACTCTGTGACAAGTCCTCACACCAAGGCTGAAAAGGGGGGGGGGGAACTGGTGAGAGAGCTTGCCAGTGTCAGACACTGAGTAGGAAACAAGGCCAGTGTTTGTGGGCTGTGTGTCTCTTACTCCTGCACTAGCATAATTTATTTTTCTGCTACAGGGAATTGAACTCAGGACTTTGAGCACCCTGGTCAAGTTCTCAACTACTGCACTACATGTCCTAATGACGAGATCAAGTCTTTTAAGTCTTTTTCTCTTTTGCCCCATTAACTTATAAAAATTATTTATCATTAGCCTATGCTGGCTCTCACTGTTGACAGTCACCGCCCTGCTGGTCAGTATTCTATCTTCCATCTTGAAAAGGACGAATTCTCTGAGACCCAAGCACTTCACCTCCTCCTCCCTCAGGAATACTTCTTCAGTATGGAGAAATGGGATGTAGACTTGGGAAGGTTGTTGAGGAGTGGAGAACAAGTGGAAACCAATCCCCTTGGGAATGTTTTGTATCACCTTTGAAACAGAGTACCTAAAGAGCAACTAGCTGTACTGCCAAGGGCCATTGCAGAAATGAGTTTTTGAAGTCATATAAAGACCACTTTAAATATGTCAGGTAAGATTGCCCAGATCTATTTCATTTTGATATAGCTGGTATGCTTGACTATAACTGGGTAAATGCACAGCCCCTATGGCTTGTGTCCATTAGGACATGGGAAAGAGAGGCAGGATGGAGGTTTCATTTTGCATAGTTTTCAAGTACTGGAAACCCAGAACAGCACTCACATCTACCATGGGGTTGATGCCTTTGGTGGCACCAAAACACTTGGGTGACCACAGGGTCATCACTATAGTATTATGAGTATTGTGGGTATGGGTGTTATCTGTCACTTGAATAAAATTACAACAACAGCAAAGTTTTGACTCTCCTTTGTCTGTGCTTTGGTTGTGGGGCTTACATGTGGTGACTATTTTGAAACATGCTCCAGAGTTAAAAATGGCCTTTGAAAATTATTGATAGTCATTTGGTCCAGAAGGACAGTCTTCCCAAGCCACTTATTTCTTTTTTTCCTTCCTTCCTTCCTTCCTTCCTTTCTTCCTTCCTTCCTTCCTTCCTTCCTTCCTTCCTTCCTTTCTCCTCTCTCCATCCACCAGATTTAAGGACAAGATAGTCACATGTTTATGGACAATGTTGATATTATCAAGATATTCACGTTTGCCAAACAAAATATGAAAAAGGCTTTTGGGGACTCAAGACAATGGTAAAGTGCTTATTGTGCAGGCATGAGGTCCTGAGTTTGCATCCCAGAACCCATGTAAAAGCTGGGTGTGGCAGCACATGTCTTTAAGCCCACACTGGGGATGGGGGTGAGGTAGTGGGGTTGGAGACAGGTGGGTTCTCAGATCTTTCTGGCCAACAGTCTAGTTGAAATGGTGAGTGTTCACACATGAATGCGCACGCATACACTCACATACAGAGGGAGAGGGTCTCTGGGGTCTGTTCTAACGTGTCAGACATGTTAGAAATAAGTCATTTCACATTTCAAGGCAGAAGCTTATGAAGCCCCTGTAGGAGGTCAGGCATGGAACTGGGAACAGCCCAGGGTCTTGATGAGGAAGGCAGCCATCAGTTGCCTTTTGCTTTGCTTTTCCTGTTGGCCCTACCAAACTCTTTCTGGCAAGTGATCCTCTGAGGTCAAATGATGAGATTGAGGACATAATTATTCCTCCCAGCTCTTCTAGAAAGAAAACGTTCCTTGCCTCTGAGCCCTCACATTTATTCTTCTATAGCTTAAGATGGTGGCACTGATAGACTGTGTCACCTGTATCTAAATACAGTCTGGCCATTCAAATGGCACAAGTGTTATTCATAAACAAACAAACAAACCCCAAAATAAACAAACAAACAAAAAACCCGGCCACAATGTCTTGAAAGAAATGAATATGATGCTGGTAAATGTGGTAGGTCTGTTACCAGACAGGTCAACCTAGACTACAGACAGCAGAGTTTTATTTTGAAGACAACAATCTCTCTCTGCGAATATGCATAACATGTAAGAAGAACATGTGCATATATGCATAGATACATACATACATACATTTGTAAATGATCAAATGAACACTCTGCTAACCAAAGCCATGCACACCCAAATGACTTTCATGCTCCTGAAGATAGTTCAGATCAACAGAATTTACTGTGAAGACCTGAGACTGGGCATGGTGGTTCATGTCTGTAATCTGGTGTACAGCTTGTGCTACATAGTGAGTTCTAGGCCAGCCACAGAGGCAAAGCAAAACCCTGTTTGTCTTTGGAAGGAAGGAAGGAAGGAAGGAAGGAAGGAAGGAAGGAAGGAAGGAAACTGGTTCCAAGCGTGCTGCGATAAATTCACATCATCATCTATCCCTGGAAGCTCAAGTGTGATCCTCTTTTGTTTGCTAAACACAACCTAGAGACGGACCACACTTGCACGCTCTGCCCTGCGGTTTCCCTCTGCTAAGAACACCTTTCCTGCTCCTGCTCCTGGTGAGCCTCTGCTCCTATATTTCTGAGTTTTCTGATGACAGAAAACACCCTTCCTTCCCCTTCCCTGATTGCCCATGCAGCCTTGTGGAGGCAGGCAGAGTTGGCGTGAAGCACCACAGCTGCTTCAGTATGTGTCCAGTCTGCCTTGAAAACTACACCAGAGAAGCAGCTCCTGCTATTGTGAACAGTACTACTACATGTACAAGTGAACAGGCATCTCCCCTGAGATGTTCCTGTTACCCATGTGGATGTGTTCTCCATGGTGCAATTGTGGAATAAGATGTTGATTTAATTTTCAGGAGAAATTACCACAGTGTTTCCCATTGCAACCATGCTTCTTTGCATTTCCACCCATGTGCAGATGGGTTCCCCCTTTCTGCCTTTACCACCATCTCATACTCTTTCTCGATCTCATTCTTGATCTCACTTTTGCTATCCCTGTTTATAAAAGTCACCCTGATGGGTTGAAGTAATGCCTCACCTTAGCTTTAATTTCATTTTCTACTGATGAGTATTGTTGAGCATTTTCTCATATGCTCATTAGCCATTTTTTTAAATATATGCTTTATTTATTTATTATGTACACAGTGTTCTGCCTGTATGTCTTCCTGCATGCCAGGAGAGGACACCAGATCTCATTACAGATGGTTGTGAGCCACTATGTGGTTGCTGGGGATTGAACTTGGGACCGCTGGAAGAGTAACCAGTGTTCTTAACCTCTGAGTCATCTCTCCAGCCAGTTCATTGACCATTTCTACATCATCTTCAGGAAAGTGTCTGGTCAAGTACTCTACCTACTTTTCACTTGCATATTTCTTTCTTTTGTTACATTATAGGTGTTACTTATTAACTTTTTATCAGATTTATGACACAAAAGCTGTTTCCTCCCATTATAAAGTGGTTTCTTCACTGTTGATTCAGTCAAATATTAAAACTGAAGAGCAATTGCTGTGTGAAGGCTTAGTATTGAGAATTTCCTGTTATAGAAAACATAATTCCTCAGACAAAACAACCATGTCTCTGGGCAGTGGTCGTGCATGCCTATAATCCCAGCACTTGGGAGGCAGGGTCAGTTGGATCTGTGAGTTTGAAGCCAGCCTGGTCTACAGAGTGAGTTCCAGGACAATGAGGGCTACACATGAAAACCCTGTCTGGAAAAAACAAAAACCACGTCTGGATTCCCTCTGACCTTTGGGATGCTGAATTTAGGTGATGAGGGGTCTCACATTTTCCACTTACATAAAGCACAACGCCTTTCCCCCAGAAAGGACATGATTTTTCTTCATAAAGGAGAAGTAGTGTGAGAGAATGCAAACACCCCCAGGTGCAGGCCCTGAGGCAGGGAGTCAAGGCAATGCAGAACAAACCAGACACAGATCCCAAGTCTAGGGCTGGGCACCAGGATGGTTTGGGAGGCAGAACACTTGTCTGGCAAATGGGAAGGATCTGGTCTCATCACTAGCAATTCCACATAGGAATTCCAGGGACACTCTGGCAATCCCAGCACTGGGATATGGGAGAAAGGAAGAGTTCTGGGTTCATTGGCTAGCAAGGCTAGTCCAATCGGTGAGCTCCAGGCCAATGTGAAACCCTGTCCCAAAGGGAAGTGGATAATGTTTGTTTCTAAGGAAGATGCCTGTGCGCTCTCTCTCTCTCTCTCTCTCTCTCTCTCTCTCTCTCTCTCTCTCTCTCTCTCTCCTCCTCCTCCTCCTCCTCCTCCCTCCCTCCCTGGAGACCTCCCCCTCCCTGGAGACCTAATACAAGAAGATGAGATCTTAAAACTTCCATAACAGTCACAAATAAATAGGGACAAGAGATCACCATAAAAAATACAGTCAAGATGTAAGTTTGGGAGCCGAGGATTCAACTCCCTTGGCAGAGTGCTTGCCTAGCAAGTGTGAGCCCTGGGTTCAGTCTCTAGAACCACATAAATTAGGCCTGGCAGTGCACATCTGTAATCCCAGCACAGTAGGATAACCCCAACTTCCCAACATAGTGGGTTATAAAAAAAAAAAAAAATAGAAGGGAAAGGGAGATGTGTTAAGAGACTGTGGTATATTGGGGTGGATATAATCAAAATGCATTGGATTTATATAAAAAATCAAAAGCCCACAAGAAAAAACAAACAGAAAGATATAACTTTCTTTAATTAAATTGCACTTAAGCAATAACAGTCATTTCACATTTCAAGGCAGAAGCTTATGAAGCCCCTGTAGGAGGTCAGGCATGGAAGGCATGGAACTGGGAACAGCCCAGGGTCTTGACAAGAACATCCTCATTAACAATGGAAGAACAACAGGTGTTTGAATGGCTAATTATATCTATAAAAGAACTGATGCTAGCAAAATGTTACAGAAGAAGGAATAACTTACTGCAAAATCTTACAGATAAAGAAAGAACTTACTTCATTCATAGTGTTTCAGTACATAAGGAAAACTTGTGTTTAGTGTCCAGGCAATGAGATTCTTTGACAGTTAGTCAATATGTAGGCCTAACCCATGCACATTGGCATAATGTTCAGCCCAGGATGCTGTCTACTTCTACCTAGAGAGGCATCCTAGAGCCCCAGGTAGCTGCACTAGTCATCAAGAAAACACAAAAGTCAAAAACACAAAGGTCAAAATATTTCATCCATGTTGCATATTTGAGTCCTACCTAAGCTAGAGAGCAGAGCTAACATCAGGCATCGACTCTGACTCTGGCACATGCCTTTAATCCCAGCATTTGGGAGTAAGAGGCAAGATGATCTCTGAGTTTGAGGACAACCTGGTCTACAGAGTGAGTTCCTAGATGGCCAGGGCTACACAGAGAAACCCTGTCTTGAAAAACAAAAACAAAAACAAAAGCAGTGATACACAAGGCTAGAATTCTACTCAGTTTCTTCCTTCTACCCTCCTTCCCTCCCTCCTTTCTTCCTCCCTCCTCTATTCCTCCCTCCTCTCTTTCTCCCTGCTTCATCCTCCTTTTGAGACAGGTCCTTCCAGTATTACCCAGGGTAAGCTTTGATCTCACTCTGTACTCCAGGCTAGTCATGAATCCACATTCCCCCTGCCTCAGCTTCCCAAGTGCAAGACTTTCAAGCAGGAATCACCACATCTGTCATTCTAGTGAACTCTACATTCAGATTCTTTCCACTTCATCCAGTGGACTCCAAACCTTCTCTTCTTATTTCAGCCAGACAATCTTTAAGGTATTTGTATGATCCCCATATATACAAAGCGAATAATACTCAGTTCCCCTTCAGGAACACCAATCTGTCACAATTGATTCCCTAACCTGTTGTCTATTACCATAAACACGGTCTGAAGCAGCAGACCTTTAATGTCTCCCAGGTTTTGTGAGTAGAAGTGCAGGAATTTCAGGAGTTGTCCCAGCTCAAGGTTCCTCATTTGCTTGCAGGCAGGCTGCTGTTGGGGTCTACAGGCATCTGACACAGGTGGAGAATCTACTTTCAAGACTGGCTCACATGGTTCTTGGCAGGAGGCCTTGTCAATTTCTTACTTTAAGAGCCCGATGATTGGCAGTTTGATTGCATGCCACCCAGTGGGGAGTGGTTCAACTTCTTGAAAAGGTTATCTAAGAATTTGTGGCCAGATAATGACACCCGCCTGTCCTATCTGCTTCCTCCCTTCCATAGTCTGGAGTCTCCTACACTCGGATGTGACTCAGACGTAAGTCCTTAGTTTGAATCAATCATGACAATCCATGCCCTCTTAACAGTGATTGTTTTATCAAAGGACACATGACCCAGTTTTGGAAGGAACATATATGGCAAACTTTTCTTGGAGAAAGGGATGTCCTTAGCCATTCCTTCTCTTTCTTCTTGCCTCTCAAAGGAGTACATGCAGCAAAAGAAGGAATGCTTTACACAGGCCTTTTTGTGACATCAGGAATCATGGTAGCCATCCTACAACCATGAGGCTTAGGACAAGGGACTGTGCTTCAAGAAGAAGCCTGGAGGCAGCTCTTTCTTGATGGTGTTGCCAAGTCACCGAGTCACGTGCTGCACAAGGAGACTATTTCCAACCTGAACATTATTTTCTCCCTTTCTTTTTTGCCTCATGTGTGTGTGTGTGTGTGTGTGTGTGTGTGTGTGTGTGAACACACATGTGTGCTGGTGTGTGTTGAACCTCAGGGTTGGCAATGAGTGTCTTGATGACTTTCTGCTTCATTTATTGAGGCAAATTCTCTTACTGAGTTTTGGATTTGGTTAGTCTGGCTAGTGAGCTTGGCCTAGGGGTTCCCTGTCTATCCAGAGTGCTGGGATTACAGCGCTGCCACACCCAGGGGCTTTCTGTGGGTGCTAGGGAGCCAAACTCACATTCGATTGTCAGGTGCTTTGTCTATGGAAACATCTCTCCCCAATCCCTCCATCTCTTATTACATGAGATAATATATGTTGTTTATTGTTGAAGCCATGTTGAGTTGTGCTTTCTGCTACTCTCAGTGGAAGGCCACACAGCCCCATCACTTGTATGGTATTCAATGTCTGCTTCAAGTGGCACGCTGTATCCAGGTGAGAGTACCTTGGCATTTTGTCTTCGGAATGACCCAGGCTTATATATCCCAGTAGGAGGGGAATTTGTGTCCTCCCCCCTACTCATTCATTGAGATAAACAATTGCTTTTGGCCCCCAAATGTTTCCCAGTTATCTCCATTATTTTCTACCATACTGACAATTTTGAGTTTGGGAAGAAAGAATTGGGGGGCTAGAGCTTGACCCACTTCTAATCCTCTGCTTACTCTATACCTGGCATCTAAACTGCCCACTCCTGCCAGCCTCCTCTAACTGGCTAAATCTTCCCTTGCTCTTTAAGAGTTTCCAAGTCACATCTTGTTCAAGAAACCCAAATCAGAGCCCTTGACTTCACTTTGATCTGTAATCCCTCTGGAGACATCACCGGCTTATACATTCCCTACTGCTGTTTCCTTGTTTCTTCTCTTCTATGCTCTACAGTCTTCCTGGGCCTGAGGTCCCATATGGTGATTACCTTCTTCTGATGAGTGTTTACAATTAGATATGTTGACTTGAAAGAAGCAGACATATGCAAATAGAAAGAAAGGGGGGATAGGGAAACCTAGAAATGCACTGTATGTCCAATCTGCTCTTAGAATGCATAAAGTAATGGTCTGGGTGAGTGGGATTTCCACGCCTTTGGATAACCATGGAAGCCTGGCTTCTCCACCCTGCCAGCACCCCAGTGTCAGGAGGGGAAGACAGAAATTGAGATGGCTTGTGGACACTGACTTACTGTGCTTTCAGACTTGGCTGTTTTTTGCCAGCTTTCCATATTTCCCCGGCCTGTTTCCTAATGCCCTTAGGCATGGTCTGATTCACTCCAGTGTTTTCATCCTACAGTGATTCTAACCACTGCCTCTCAGGGTTAAAGTAAAGGCCTTGGAACAACCATCTCCTATCAAGAAGCTTCTCTACAGGCTACAAATGGCCCTGATAAATAGTCACAGAGAACACATGGTCATTTCCAGGAACAATGGCCTGTAGGGACTTCTTGCTGTGTTTGTAGAGTGCCTGCTAAATGCTTCATGACTCCTGGAGCATCCTTGTGCATGCCTTCGGAGGTGTGGCTGGAGTCATAATCCCATGCTTGCAATGGCCTCTTTCTGGAGGAACTAGAAGGGACAAAGTTTCAATAGAAATACTTCTGGGGTATTTCACAAATGATTCCTTCGTGATCTAGAATTTCATTAGGATCACTCTTTCTTTTCTTTTTTCTTTTTTTTTTGGGGGGGGGTATTTTTTTAGACAGGGTTTCCCTGTGTAGCCATAGCTGTCCTGGAACTCATTCTGTAGACCAGGCTTGCCTGAGACTGAAGGTATGTGCCACCATGGCTCAGATCAGCATTCCTCTTAATTTTTTAATTGTGTTTTACATGTATGAGTGTTATGTTTGCATTTGTGTCTATATGCCATGAGTCCAAGGCAGTGGCAGCTGGGAGAAGGTGCCATGTAGGTGCTGGGAATTGAACCCAGGTCCTCTGGAAGAGCAGCCAGTGCTCTCAGCCTCTGCACATCTTCCTAAAACTAACATTTTATTCTTTATATACAAAGAAAATATGTAGGGAAAGTTACTTTGCTAAAATAAAGGATTTTTGTTTTTTCTTGACATCTTTTACAAGTGACACAACTAAATAAAAACAACTGGTTCTCCTATTTTTCTAGTACTTTTCTGTCTCTGTTTTCCTCATTTTCCCTGACTTTTCTAGTCTTTCTCTCCCTCTGCCCATTTCTTGATGGCTTTATTAGCTCTCTGGCTCCTGCCTGATGACCTCAGTGTAAAGAGACACCACAGCAGTAACAGGGTCCACTTTTCGGCTTCATTTAATTAAAATAAGTTAATTATGTGCTTACGTCTTTATTTAGTATATGCAAGTGTGTGTATAGGTATATGCATTTCTGTTTGAGCACATGGAGGCCAGAGATCAAGGCCAGATCTCTTCCTCCATGGTTTTCTATGTTACTCCTTGGAGGGAATCTCTCACTGGACCTGGAGTTCACCAGCTGTCTAGACTGGCTGAACAGCTGAACACCCAAGAGTCCTCCGGCCTCTACTTCCCAGCGCCGGGATTAGAGCCACATGCTGCCACCCCCAGCTTCTTGTGCAGCTGGTGAGGATCTTAAGGTAGGTCTTAAGAAGGTGCAGCAGGCACCTTTCTCACCAAGCTGCCTTCTCAGTCCCACCAGGCTTCAGCTTTTATACCTGCTGGGCTCTTGACAATCCATGGGAAGACAAAGTGGGTGACACATGTTTGGCTGTCTCTTCAGAATGTTGTGTTTGGACACTGTTTTCATTCTTCATAAACCCTCAACTCTCCTGCAGATCAGCCAGGGTCAGGCACACCCAGCGACGAGGCAGAACAGAATCACACCTATGTCAGCGCAAGTGTGGCAGGGCACATTTCTGTTTCTACTACAGAATTCAGCAGTGAACACAGCCTGGCTCCTAGCCAGATAGATAGACAGCCTCACACTGGAGCCTCGCTTCTGGCTTCATTCTGTTCTGTCTAGCATTCAACAGAAACATACTCTCTTATGGTGAAGAAGGGTTGCAGTTGCCACTCTGTGTTTGGCCTTAGTTATGAAAGACCAGATGTAAGCAATTTGTGTCACAGATACATTTCACTCTCATTTATTTATGATCGCGGTTCCTTTCCACCGTTAGAGATTGTGCACATTTTCTTTCCTCCCTTGTATTCATTTCCTATTGCTGAAGGCCACTAATTACTAGGTGATTTTTATTTTCATTTTTTTGAGGCAGGGTGTCACTGTGTAGCCCAGGCTGAACTTGAACTCAGGATCTTCTCACTTCAGCCTCTCAAAATGCTGAAATTGAAGGCCTGTGCCACCATGCCCAGCTCAAGTTTACTCTCTATGACCCGGAAGTCCTCATCATGTCCTTTTGAACACTGCTTTGTCATTCCCTCTTCAATACTGAATCCCAGAAGGAGAAGGTGCAGATATTTCTTAGAGGCCATGAGTACTTCCAACCACCCCATGATCTGATACAGCTTGCCCTTATGATGCTTTCTTGGCATTTCTCAGACCAGCACTTTAAATGACAGACAAGTGAAGGAGGCTTGTCTTACTGACAAGACCAGACCAGGGCTGACATTCCCTGTGGCTCTTGAATAGATTTTATTTCATCCACCAATCAGAATTTATTTTAAAAGTGATTTAGGGTCTGAGAGATGGCTCAGCTGATGAAGTGCCTGCTGTGTAAGCACAGGGACATGAGTTCAGGTCCTGAGCACCCACGCTAAGAGCCTGATGTGCCTACAGATATTGCAACCCCGGTGCTGCAAGGTAGGAGCGGATCCTGGGGTTTGCTGGTCAGCCAGTTCAGCTGATGAATGAGCTTCAGAGTCATTGAGACCCTGCCCAAAGGATAAGGTGAAAGTAGTCTCAGAATGCACCCAGTGTCAACCTCTGAACTCTACATGCGTATGCATGCATACCTGCACTGCCATGTGCCACACACATGTTAAAGTGAATTAATTACGTGTCCTTTGAATCTTGAGGTTATGTCATGTGTATGAAAGTATACCTTACAGCTAATTAGCACTCGGTAAAAACAGCTGTAAAGAGACTAGTGGTGGATGGGTGCCCACCTTCCAAGTCCAAGGCCTTAGTGTCAAACCGATAAATGCAACAGTAAATAGATCCCAGCACTAGAGAGGCAGAGGCAGGGGGATCTCTCAGTTTGAGGCCAGCCTGGTCTACAGAGAGGACAGCCAGCTCAGAGAAATTCTGTCTTGAAAAAAAAAAAAACAAACAAAAAGTAAAAGCAAATGAATTTAAAAAAAAAAAAAAACTGCTGAAATGAATAGTTTTCTGAATTCTAATACTACAGAGTCTTGAGTGTGTGGTCTTTGGCTACTACCCAAACACTTTCCTTCTGCCATCTGCTTTGTCCTTGTATGCTCTGTTCTCCTGTAGCAGCTGCTAATGCTGGGCTTCCATGTGTCCCTGACACTGGCAACATACACAGGACACAGTGCCTTCTAGCTGGAGACCTAACTGGACAGGAAAAATTCTGAAAATGAGCCCAACCTGAGGCTGAACTGAATCATTCCTGGATTGGAAATCAGCTATGAATGAAGGGTTTCAAGAAAAGAGTGTCACCAGCAAGATTGGAGCCCAGAAACTAGTGAGAACAAGAAGGTTGGAGGTGTGCCCCTCACCTGTGAGGAGGTGCGGCATGTGACCATACAACCTTTGTCCTTAAAATTACTTCTGAACAAGTCAGGACTCCACAGTCATCACTAGCTAGGTCCAGTCATGTCCCCAGGCATGTGCTGATGGGGGAAAAAAATCTCTCATTTCATGCCCCAAAGCATCATCCTGACACCAGCTTATGAGAATTTCTACTATAGTTCATGCAAAACATCTTGAAGTGCACTGGAACAAGGAACTCTAAAAATAGCATCACTCCAGAGATAGCAGCAGAACATGTAATAATTGCCAAGAGTGGTGCTAACTGATGTATAGGCATGTGCCATCCATAATTGCAGATAGTGTGTGAGGATGTGCTGGTGTCTTCCCATTTACAGGTGGCTAGACTGATGCAGGACTTCACTTGCAGAGTCTCTAACCCAGCACCAACACACATCAGACAGCACGGTGCTGTCAAAGGGTTCTGTCTTGCTTTAGGAAAACCTCGGAGTGAGAGAGAGGAAGGAAGGACTTGGGAATCCAAGGGCCATCACAGTTTGTTCAGTGGAGGCAGAGAAAACCGGCTAGGAGTCTCAGCTGGTGGCAGTAAGATCTGCTTGAGAGCCACTGGTCAACATGGCCCCTGAAGGAAGTGGCAGGCACAAGGAAGGCATGGCATGGTCTCCTCATGCCTTGATGCACTATCTTCCTCCAGACCTTGGACAGGGAACTTCATCTGTTGTCAAAGAAAATTTTAGTCAGCATACTGCCACTATTTTTCACAAATGTTATAGTTTCACGGAGAATTTCAAACCCTATAACTTGAGCTGTGGAAGCTAGAGAACATGTCTGCCCTTGAGACAGGAGAGTTTCCATGTGGAGCTGGGCTAACCCTACTGTGTGAGGAAGGACTATGGGATTCCTACCAGGCTCTAGAACAGACCCATTTCTAAAGAAATCTCTGTAGAGCTCCGTGAATTCTTTGAAAAGCCATCTTCAGAAAGTTCTCAAAGAGGGATTTCATTTGCTTTTGTCCACAACAACAAAATCAACCAGAAAAAAAAAAAAGTTCAAGATTGGGTTGGGTGGAGGGCACATTACTTAAAGAAGCTAAGTGTTGTGGTGCATGCTTTTAACCCCAACATTTTGGGAAATAGAAGCAGGCAGAGCGTTGTGACTTTGTGGTCAGCCTGGTCTACATAGAAAGTTCCATACCAGTCAAGGCTACATGGTGAAACCCTATCTCAAAAACAAATAAATAAATGAATAAAGTGATAAGACGGAGAGACAGGGCATTCAGTACAAAAGGAAAGTGTGTGACCAGAGGGAAAAAAAGGAGGGGCTAGCTTTAGGGAGGAGTTCCCACCCATGTTCCCACTGCAGACTGCCTATGAAAATAAGGAATACGAGGTGTGGGAAGTGTTCAGTCCCGATCAGTTGTCTGCAGATGACAGCTGATTGGTCCAGGCTGGGTAGCAAAATGAAACTTTCTGGGACTGTTTATCTTGGCAACTGAAGCAGGAACATTCCCAGGCGTGTACTTAGTGGTTCTTCCAGGAACAAAGAATATGTGGCACCTCCCCACCCCCAAGTCAGAAAACATTTCCCAGGGTGCTTTCTGAGTTTAGTACTAATTAGTCATTTGGGATCCCTCTTGGACATTAAGCTTTTTCTCTTTTTTTTAAAAAGTGTTTTAAACTTTTGTTTAAAGTCCTGTTTTAGTTTCCTATATTTTATTTTTATTTTTTGAGAATAAGTGTTTTGCCTTCATGTATGCCTGTGTACTATGTGCATGCCTGGTGTCCACAGAGGCTGTAGTGAGCTTCCGTGTGGGTGCTGGGAATCTACCATTGGCTCCCTGCAAGAGCAGCCAGCACTTTTAATCACTGAGCATCTTTACAGCCCATTAAACTTTTTTACATATAGCATCCACCCAAGCACCCATCCATCCACCCACCTACCCATCCATCCCTCCACCACCCACACATCCATGCACCCATCTACCCACATACCCTTCCTTCCTTCCTTCCTTCCTTCCTTCCATCCATCCATCTGTTCAGTGTTCAGAGAAATGTATATGTGCCAGGGCACACACAGAGGTCAGAAGACAAATTGCAAGAGTAGCAGATTCTTTCCTTCTATCACGTGTGTTCTGGGAATCAGGTTTAAGATACCATTCTTGGCAGCAAGCCCCCTACCCAAGGAGCCATCCCACTGGCCCAGGCTTTTCTTAAAGTTCGTATTCCGTCTTTTGATTGAAATCTGTTTGGCAAACATCACTGATGATTATGTAGTTATTTGCTGTCGTGGAGTCAAAGTGTTTGGTTATCTAGTTAAGCAACCGGGGCTGATAGCTAAGAAGGAAACCCAGATGGCTATTAGAGCTAGTTTCTGATTGTGTTAGCAACTGCTACTCAGAGAGAAGTCATAAGGTAGATGGAGAGGAAATCTTGGTATTAGCCTCCCTGGATCCTATAATGACAAAGTTTATGAGGTGACAGGCCCAAAGGCTTATAACCCCAAGTCTTAAGAACTAGAAGCCAAGATGTGTAGGTGCCCAGACTGGCGACGCCGCGGCCTGGCCAGGGCAGGATTGTGGGGCGGCGGGAAGCTGCGGTCTGTGTCCAGCGGGTAAGAGGGCCCATTCTGGCTCTGTGGCCGAGCCGGTCTCAGTTTCCCTGATTGTGCAGCGGCGGCGCGGGCAGATCCGGATGGGAACTCGACTTGTGTGACCGTCCGCAGCCCAGAGTCCTGAGTTGCTTGGAGTGCGCGCGTGCCTCAGTTTCTCCTCTCGAAGGGGCAGGGCCCTCAGTGCATGTTTCAGCCCCCGCCTTATCAGGTACTAGGGTTGCAGTCTGGCTGTCCATGAGTTCTGGCGACTCTGAGGCAGGTCATCAAGTTCCCATGCCAAGTACTAGAACCCAGCCCTGTCTGCCTCTCAAGTGGTGGGATTAAAGGCATTGGAGGTGGAGGAGAAAGAGATGGACCCCTCGGCCTCGGCCTCGAGGGTCTTCTGTGGCCACTTTCTCAGCATGATGAATCCTGATGATGTCGATGCCATCATCCTGGCACAGAAGAACATGCTGGACCGCTTTGAGAAAACCAACGAGATGCTTCTGAATTACAACAATCTGTCTAGCGTTCGACTGCAGCAGATGAGTGAACGCTTCAGGTACCACACTCGCACCTTGGTGGACATGAAAAGGGACCTGGACAGCATCTTCCACAGGATCAGGACACTGAAGAGGAAGCTGGCCTGGCAGCACCCAGAAGCCTTCAGTCACATCCCAGAGAGGTCATTCCTAGAAGACGAAGACCCCATTCCACCCAGTATCACCACGACCATCACCACCCCGGAGCAGATCACAGGCTTCTGTGACACCAGTCCTGATACCGTCTCACCATCTCTCAGTCCTGGCTTTGAGGACCTGTCACATATTCGACCTGGTTCCCCTGCCATCAATGGCCACAGCCACACAGATGACAAGGAAGAGACACATGGAGAATAGCCCCCTTTCCCACCATCCCAGAAAGGCTCAGGACAGCAGTGGTCCTCCAGGGGGTCACACTTGGTCAGCTTTGCCGCTCCATTCTATCATAGACAGGGTTCCTAATTCCTGCCCTTCCTAAGAGCAGGATTTCCCCATACCAGGACATACACCCTAGCTGGGGCAGTGGGGCTAGCTACAGGTATCCTGGAGCTTAGCCTGGGCCAGCTTTCAAAGTACTTCTAAAGTCCCCAGAGACCAAAGCCAGATGTCCCCCCAAGGTAGAAGGTGCCTTCAGGGCTGAGCTTGTCCCTAACACTGGCAGCTGCTGATTTAACTCTGGAGTGTTGGATTTGAGCAGAGGTAGAAGGTTCAAGATAGAGGCAGCCTTGACTCTGTAGGGAGCTGTTTCTCACAGGTCTAGCAGGCATCTCCAGGAGCCTGGCAGTCCCTTAGAAAAGAACTGAACGGAATATTTTTGTACTGATGTTTACAGATGCTGTCGGGAAGTTCTCAGTAAATACTCTTAAAGGTGTGTGTGTGTGGGGGGGGGAAACTAGAAGCTATGAGTCCAGGATCTACAGTCCAGAAACCACTCAAGCTACTCAAGCTAAGGTTGGAGACTTGCTCTTATTGGCTTCCATTGCCAGTGACCTGGCATCCAGCAACTCATGAGACACTTTGCTTTGTTGCAGTGGCAGTCAGTGCTAGCTTGAAAGCATTGGGTGATTGGGTGATGGGGCCCACAGCTCCTAACAATAGAGCCATAGCTCTTAAACATTAGGTGTCCTTTAGCTCTAGTTCTATGGCTCTTTGGGGTGTTTGGTGTTGAGAATCTCAGCCCTTAGGACTTGGACTCCCTGGAACTCCTCCAGCTCAGAGCTCCCACTATCACAGCCCCTGTGCGTCCACCGCCCTTTTTTGGCTTTTCTGCCTCCCCTCCCACTGTCTCTGACTCCAGACATTCTCTGTCCCAGAGGACTCTTTGTTTGCCTCATTGCCACCACTGACACGGATGCCACTATTGCCTCCCAACTTGCGCCACTACTATTGCCATTGGCCATTGCTGCCACTTTCCTGCCTTCTCTTCTCTGTTACCAGCTTAACCTGGTACTTATGAAAAACATCAAAACCTTTTACTGGGCCTAATATTGCTATACCAGAGGTAGTACAAGAGAGGGTGGAACTGACAGCCACAAATGGGATATCTATATCACACTTGAATCCCCCAAGCTCACGGGACCATACAGGAAAAGAGGACAGAAAGAGTGGAGAACCAGATAGAGGTCGGTCAGAGAGGACTAGGCAAAAACTTCTGGAGTCTCCATGACAGGATCTCTGCACTCATGAACTCACAGCTGATGTGGATGCCTGTGCAAGACCTGGGGCTCACGAGGCCCCATCCCCAGCAGAGCAGCTAGTGACAGTTGATGGTTTCTGGAAGGAGGAGAGTGAGTCAGCTTTCTTTAAGGATGTGCTCCCGATAGGTCAGCTGTGCTCCAGAGAATGGCCCCACACCCATGACTATATGAGCAGCACAAATTGGAATCAGTGAGCCGTAAAGAAAGAGATAGAGTGAGAGAGAGAGAGAGAGAGAGAGAGAGAGAGAGAGAGAGAGCACAGTTGGGAGGGGAGCTGCATGTGGGAGGGGCCAGGGGGATGAATAGGTATGAGTACAATCAAAGTACATTGTCTGCATGCACCAAAGTCTCAAAAATTTAGGGAAAGTATTATACAAATATGTCATTAAAGTGAGTGGCTTAGTTACATGGCCAGGAATGGGTGTGACAAGCCAGGGCACAGCCCTTTATGCAAAGAAGGGACTGTTTTTGCACCAGTCACAACACAGAACTTCATGCAAATGAAAGACTGTGTTTGTATCAATCATAGGCTTTCTACTGGTTTACTGGGGAAGTGCTCCCTCCTGGCTTGAGTAAGAATACTTGCAGGGTAAGTAGGGTCATTTCAAGCTCACTGAAGCATGACTTATGAATTGTGATACTTTACCAAGGCTGTCAGGGTGTGTCTGCAGTGGTCATGACCAGAACATGACTTCTGTGGCTGCTGGAATATTCTCAGAGAGTTTGAAAAATATGCAAAACAGTTCAGCTGCCGTGAGGGCCTTCCAGTGAGTTGATAGCAAAGTCACCACTTGACTGACAGCTCCATGCACAGGAGTGCCAGGTACAAGGGGAGGGCCTATCAACTGTCCAGGACTTGACAATTTTAGTCATTCACGGGAAACAATAAGGAAGAGATATGTCAGTGCTCGCATTTCTAGCACTATGGACCAGTCCTCGATAGCATTTAATAATAATTTAACTTGATAATGCTTTAACAGCCCTTAACTCTTGCCTTACTGCCATAAGGAGAGGGAGCCCTTATTTTTCTTGGTTGGAATAAGTTCCAAGTCACAGGATGTTGAATTAACATGACTCTGGTAGAGGTCTCTTCTTTTAAAAATATAATGTAGCCAAGGGTGGTGACACACAGCTTCAATCTGAGCACTTGGGAGGCAGAGACAGACAAATCTCTGAGTTTGTGAACAGCCTGGTCTTCATAGTGAGTTCCAGGACAGCCAGCCAGTAGAGGGACCCCATCTCAAACAAACAAACAAACAAACAAACAAACAAACACTCCCAAAATGTATTAAAGTAGTCTATATTGAATTTGTTTTTATTTTAGTGTGGTGTGTGTGTGTGTGTGTGTGTGTGTGTGTGTGTGTGTTTTGCCTCCATGTATGTGTGTGCACCATGCACATGCCTGGTACATGCAGAGGCCTGAAGAAGGTGTCAGATCTCCTGAAACTGAGTTATAGATGGTTGTGAGTTACCATGTGGGGACCATTGTGGGGCCTCTGAAGAGCATCCAGTGATCTTAACCATCATCTTTCCACCCCTAGAATGATTTTTAAAAATAATTTTAGTTTTATTTTATTAAAAACTTGTCTTAAAAGGGAGTCAAATGCTTAATGCTAGTGTGAAAGTGGCATTAGAAAGGACAAGTCACAATGCCAGAGGGAATCTGTAAATGGAGGCTTGTCTCCCACCCACCAGTTCCCAAATACATACTCAAAGGCATTAATATTAATCATAATTGTCTGGCCAATGGCTCAGGCATATTACTGACTAGCTCTCACAATTAAATTAATCCAATTCTATTAGTTTATACTTTACCACAAGGCTCAAGGTTTATTAACTCATATCTTGCTTCTCTGGCAGCTGCATGGCGCCTCCCTGACTACACCTTCTTTTTGTTCATAGCTTTGTTTGATTTCCCACCTGGCTCTATTTCTGCCTAGCCATTGGCCAAATCAGCTTTATTTATCAACCAATAACAACAACACATATTCACAGCATATAGAAGAGCAACCCACATCAGGCACACGTGCCAGAGGATAGTCAGAGGAGCTATAATATCTGAAAAATCATTTAACTATGTGAAAGCACCCTTGGAAAGTACTCATGTGAAAGCCTTGGGCAATTTTAAGATTTTGGAGGGTTTGGTTCAAGCGCATGAGAAGCATTTATTAAAACTGAGTATGGCCGTATAGACATTCCTGTGCATCAAAGAGGCAGCTGAACAGAATGTGGCTATCAATTCTACATAAGTAAGAAATCTGAGGCAACTGTTTGGCTCTAAGGATCCCCATAGAGGAAGGGGAGATTTTATTAATATGTGAGAAATGTTTCTGAATATTCAGGTTGTAGCAATTTCTAGTCAGGGCCCAACACCCAGCACAGCCAGGGGAATCAGTCACTCTGTGGATTCACATCTGTGGGAATACCCACAGCTGTGATCCTTATAATCTGATGCTTTATCCCTAGGACAACCATATTTACCAGGTTATGATGGAAATGTTGCTGTTTCTATGAGGCTGGGAATTGTGACAGAGTGACATTTGGGCCAGGAACTGGAAAAGCCAACATGTTCTTCCTGTATTAGTTACTTTTCTGTCACTGTGACAAAACACTAGAGGGTTATACTGGCACACATCTTTAATTCCAGCACTTGGGAGACAAGAGACAGGAGGATTTGTGTGAATTCGAGGCCAGGCTGCTCTACAAAGTGAGTTCTAGGACAGCCAGAGCTACATAGTGAGACCCTGTTTACAAAACAAGAACAAGAACAAAAAAAAAAAAAAAAAAAAAAAAAAAAAAAAAAAAACACCACAACCAAGTCATCTCATAGAGGAAATAATTTATTTAGACTTGTGGTTCCAAAGTAAAAAGAGCCTACCCTGGTGGAAAACGTGCCCATGCACAGCAGACATGCAGCTGAGGGAGAGCTCATGTCCCCAACCACAAGCATGAAGAGGGGAAAGTAAACGGACATGTCTTTCAAGGCTTTGTATCTTGAAGCCTGTCCCAGTGACTACTTCCTCCAGTGAGGCTGCACAATCTAAATTTCCCCCAAACAATGTCACCAACTGGAGAGCAAGTGCACAAGTGCCTGAGAATATAGGGGACATTTCTCAATCTAACCTCACTTCCCTTCAATGAGGGTTATGATATATGATATATGATATATGATATATGATATATGATAATGAGAGGACCTCAGAGCCACGAGGCAGGAGAGGGAGCATTAGACAGAAAGAGTACAAGGAATGAAGGAATGATGAGACTTAACAGGAAAGGACAGGCTTAGTTAATAGCGGGGATAAAGAAAGAAAAGAAAAGAAATAAGGAGAGAGATGGAGAAAGCCATCACAGGAGGAATGGCAGGGGAGCCTAAAGACCTCTTCAGAGATTGGATTTTACATCTGGACCAAATCCCACAAGGAGCCTTAGACCAGTCCTCTTGAGGATTCTCTAGCCAATCCCCAGAACAAAGGGAAGGCCTCTTTGTTACTATGGTGGGAAATTTCACACCACACAAGTTAGTTTGCCACAGTTTACAAGTTTGCCACAGTTGACAAGGAGTCTGGGTCGGTCCTATGCTGGCTTCCCAGCTATCAATTTGGGGTCCATGAGATCCCCCTTATTCAGGTCAGCTGTCTCTGTGGGTTTCTCCAGCCTGTTCTTGACCTCTTTGCTCATCATTGCTTCCTCTCTGCAACTGGATTCCAGGGGTTCAACTCAGTGGTTAGCTGTGGGTGTCTGCTTCTGCTTCCATCATCTCATTATTGGGGAAGGGCATTTAAGGTAGCCTCTCCCCTATTGCTCAGATTGTTAGTTGGAGTCATTCTTGTAGATTTGTGGACATTTCCCTAGTGCCAGATTTCTCTTTAATGGCTCCCTCTATTATGGTATCTCTTTTCTTGTTCTCCTCTTTTCTTTCCCTAACTCAATCTTCCTGCTCCCTCATGTTCTCCTCTCCCCTCCTCTTCTTCCCTTCTCTTTCTTCTAACTAACCCCTTCTTCCAGTTTGCCTAGGAGCTTTTGTCCCTTTCCCCTTCTGTGGGGGACCATGTATGTCTCTCTTAGGGTCCTCCTTGTTTCCTAGCTTCTCTGGAGGGGTAGATTGTAGGCTGGCAATCCTTTCCTCTATGTCTAAAATCCACATATGAGTGAGTACATATCATGTTTGTCTTTTTGCGAATGGGTTGAGAGATAGCTCAGCTGTTAAAGTCTAGGCTCACAACCAAGCAGGCATTTTACACCTAACACTTCAGTAAGGCAGAGTTTAAAGTGATAAACACTGAGGAGGAAACACTGAGTTGTCCCCCTCCCCAGCAGCACCAGGTCTTTGGGAGGGTGTTCTCTGGGATAGGAGAAGAGGAGGAAGAAAGAAGAGAATGTCAAAGGGCCAGGAGGTGTGCGCTATAAATACATATTACAGCATGCCAAAGTTGAATCGAGTCCTGAGGCAGCCACAGAATTCCAGGTAGAGAGACAGGATTCAGAACTTTAGGAGATTTTGTTCAGACATGCCTTTTTCCTCTCTCCTCTCTTCACAGCCAGTAATTAGACTCCTCAAGCCATTTCCAGCTAGAAAAACCCAAGAACTACCACTAGCTCTTGATTTTACCAGTATAGAATGAACGAGAAGATAAAGAGTGATTTGCCCACAGTTAGCGTTCTAGATCTCAGCAATAGGGTCAAGAAATATGGGACAGCAGGAATATTTTTCAGTTTCTGAAGAACATTTGAAGTTATGTAAATGCTGTAACAAGCACAGTCAATGTTGACGGAACAGGGCATCAACTGACAGCCTGATATCTGTAGCTTGGTTAACTAGGATGTGGGATGGAGAGATCCACCTTCCCCAAAGAGTCCAAGCTAGAGCATTCTATTAGAGTACAATATTAGATAGGTTAATGATACTATTTGGCATAAGGTTATCTGTTCTTGCTCAAGAAATGAGTATGCATGCTCAACTGTGTTTTATTTGGAAAGATAAAATTACCCAAATGATGATATTCTTGAAGCCTGACTTGGGTGTAATCCAGATATAGAAAGTCTGAGTGAATAAATGACCCAACAAACGGATCAATTTCACTCCTATTTATTGAGTACTTGTCATGCAAGTGAAAGGGAGAGTGCAGAATGATGTGACAAAGACATGCCAGGTTATATGGAGGTTGTGTAAGGTTATAACAGAACTAAAAACAATTCCAATTACCTAATGACATCACTGTAGTCAAAGCGTCCCAGTACAGTACATAACTCACATTTGCAGTGATGCCAGCGGGAATGGCCCACTGTGATGGCAACTGTGTAAATGAACAATGTACAAAGCTTGACACTGGCAATAAAGAATTATTGCTTATTTCTCTACTATAACATATTTTTAAAAATATTTATTTTTTATTTTATGTGTATGAGTGTTTGCCTACATATATGTATATGCTTTCACATACATGTAGTGCCTATGGAAGCCAGAAGAGGGCATAAGATCCCCCTGGAAGTGACAGTACAGATGATTGTATGCTATCATGTGGGTACATCTTTCTAGCCCCACATGTATGCTATCATGTGGGTACATCTTTCTAGCCCCACAATATACTTTTTTCTATCATTTGAAAAAGAAACAACTGTGCAATAACTATGGCAGCTCCTATGTAGAACTTTTCTTTTTTTTTTTTTTCTTTTTCTTTTTCTTTTTGTTTTATAACAAATAGGCTGGGCAATGGTGGTGCACACCTTTTTTTTTTTTTTTTAATAATTTATTTACCTTTATTTTATGTGCAATGGTATGGAGGTGTCAGATCCCTTGGAACCAGAGACACAGACAGTTGTGAACTGCCATATGGGTGCTGGGAATGGAACCTGGGTCCTCTGGAAGAGCAGTCAGTACTCTCAACCACTGAGCCATCTCTCCAGCCCCCTACATAGAGCTTTTCACCTGCCAAGAAAACAACCAACACAGACTATTTTGTTTTCATTGCAGAGCTCTGAAGCAGAAAGCAAGTTTAACATTGACTTTGTTTTATCGCTAAAGACTGAATAGTGTAGACTTTGCTGGGTCAAGTTGATCAAGATGTATCACCTGCATTTTCCCATCACACAGACATCAATGTTAACACTGTTTGGCATTCACAGTCTAACAACACTCAGGGGTGGGGGCGCTCTGAAGTCTGGGGATCTGTTCCATAAAGGAGAAATAGGTTTTGTGTGAGGTGAGAGAACATTTGTAGATGAGTAGGGCTCGATCACAACTCTGGCTCCACGGTCTGCCCCCCAACCCTGACTGTAGGCTCTGTTTCCTTGAGACATAAGTGAAGAGTTACTGCATCTTCCTCCCTACTGAACAGGTCCTCCATTAGCCACTTCCTAAGGTTTCCCAGGACCTAGCCCTCCATCACCCCCCACCCCTCCCAGAGCCTATGATGGGAGAAAGAGAAAGCAGAGGTTGGGATTGGAAAAGACGAGAGAACTTGGCTATGCACTACAAGGAGCAAGGGACTGGTTTACATGGAGATTCTGATGCAGTAAGACCTCTAAAATGGGTGTGTTTCCTGTTTTTTCTGTCTTAAAACACACAGGCTCCTCTAATGCAGCTCAGATTATCCCAGCAACCATATCCCTCTTAGCTGCAGGGACAAGCACAGGGAAAAGGAACCAGTCCTGTGCTATCCAACCATCTCACCTGGGCTGTACTCCAAATCAATGACGGCCCTTCTTAATCCCATGCCGCTTCTTCTAATCTTGGCTCTGCAGTGAATGCTGGAGAGTAGATGATTAACAACAATCTTAAGGAAGAAGAGGAAGTGAGAAAATTTAGGAGTGTTTTGTTTGTTTGTTGCAGGGGAGGTGCCTGGGAAAGGAGACTTCTGAGTTAGACCAAGGATTCTTGACATTGGAAATCAGCCTGACATCTTTATTTGTCCATATTATTGTTTTGTTCTGCTTTTTTTAATATAGCAAATAAATTTTGAGCATATTAATTCTGCATGTCATGAAAAGTCCCAGGGAGACAATAAATGAGATGGGATCGTCTTTCATGCTGTTCACAGCCTAAAGAAAAAGAAAAACTATAAATGGAAACAAGGCTAGCAAAAATTCATACACATTAGACGTATAGAGGAGGGGATAACTGGAAAAGCAGAGAAGTCAGTGGGAGCCACTGTGAAAGGGATTTGAAACCTAAATTTTGAAGAGTAGAAGGATGTATAAATCAGACAGACTGATGAACAAAGTGTCTGGCTCAGGACGATGACAAAAGTCACTGCCATGTCTCAGACCTGAGCAGATCAGATAAGATCCATGCACACGTGAACAGACATGTGCATCATGAGGGTGTAACATACTCATGCTTAGCTAAGCTCCGGCCAGGCTTGCATGTTTTCACTAACTCAAAGTACCCCGTTCAGAGTTCCCAACACTTCAATGTTTCCACTTCTGGGTCTGCTTTAGAAACTAACAATCATTGTGTGCCTGAGTATCGGCCTAGAGCACTCTAACTTGGAATAATCTGCTGCTACTTTTGGTGGATCTTCCTTACTCTCCTTAGAGGCTAGTAATACTGTTGGCAGTTTACAGAGGAGGAGGGAGAGAACTGGTCTACAGAGTGAGTTCCAGAATAGCCAGGGCTGTTACACAGAGAAACCCTGTCTAGAAAAAAACAAAACAAAACAAACAAACAAACAAAAATATATTTATTTTTACAAATGTATTTCTTCTTATTTTATGTGTATGTGTTTTACCTGCATGGGGCTCACAGAGGCCAAAGGTGGGCATCAGATCCCATTGAACTGTGTACAGGTGGTTGTGAACCACAATATGAGTATTGGGAATGGAACCCAGGTCCCCTGGAAAAGCAGCCAGTGCTCTTAACCGCTAAGCCATCTCTCCAGCCCTGGGTTAAGGTACGTTCTTATTAGTTATATTCCGGATGTACTCTGATTTCCCTAGTTTAACCTCATGTTCTTTTCTGCTGTGGCATGCCATCTCATATTTATGTCTCCATAGGCCTTTGTGCCCCTTGACAACATTGAAGGCTACTGCTCAGACATGTTGTAGGACATCTGTTTGTTGGAATTGGTCTAATATGTTTCTCATAACTAGAAAGAATTTTGGAAGGAAGATCACAAAGTAAATGCCTTAAAAAAAAAAAGGTCTAGTTCTCTTATTCTTTATATACATCTGTTAAGTATGGATTCATAGGGAAACAGGGTATCTGACACTGTGTGCTTTCCAAACCTAAAACTGTTCTTTAAAAATGACACCTATTCGTTTAAAACATAGTTGACCCTGAATTAATGGCTTTTTGGTGAATATCCTTCCTCCTTCCTGTACTAATGGGAGCCACCTAATGTTATTAAAGCAAGGTCAATCTCACCTCAGGTGCCTTTTCCTGCACGTTGCTGAGTCCATCTCCAGCAGTAACGGGAAAGATGGACCCTTTGACCACAGGTAAAAGGCTTAGGACTGGAGGAAGGAAGGGATGTGAAAGTCTAATATTCTAGAACTCCACAATTTCTAACGGAATTGTAGCTAATAAATTTTAGAAATTCATTAAAACAACATTTGTGGGTTGGACAGATGGCACAATAAGACACTTTAGTTGCCAGCACCAGGACCTGATTGACATTTGACCAATGTCGGGGACATATGATTCCATGCATTTCATTTACTTCTCTGCTATGTCAAGACCAGAGGATTAGCTACAACACCTGTCTGCAGTTCAACACACCCAAAGCAGACATCTCAACAGCCTATCTTTCTCCCTCACACTCACAACCACTCAGTCTTTTTAAGCGTTAATATTTATTTTGTAATAGAAACATTCACCTAGAATTCCTTCACTTTTGTGTTTAGATTGTCTGTGCCCCTCAAATAAAAATAAATTTCAGAGTTAAATGTAACAGCAGTTTGGT
The DNA here is from genome assembly GCF_943737965.1 of Phodopus roborovskii. Lineage (NCBI taxonomy): Eukaryota > Metazoa > Chordata > Mammalia > Rodentia > Cricetidae > Phodopus > Phodopus roborovskii. The sequence goes on from NW_026125411.1 coordinate 54,984, forward strand.
TTTTGAATCATTGTGTCTTACTTGTTTTTTTGTTTGTTTGTTTGTTTTTGTTCTTTTTTTTTTGCACCGAGATAAAAAGATGTCTAAAGTGATAAATACAGACCAATTATGGTGATTCTAGATTGCAGGATTTCCATTGGTATTTTTACTTTTTTTCCCCATGTCTATGTAAACCAGTGCTTGAACAAATCTTAGAGACATTGTGGGATGTGTTTAAAGAGGAAATAGAAAGAGCATGGGAAAGATGGGGGTAATTTCTTAAGTCTGTTAGACTTAAGGGGAAAGGTGACATTAGAGGAAAAGGAAGAAGGCCAGCTGCTTTGAAATAAAAGGATAAAAAGATAATTACAGAGATTAAAATAAAAACCAGCATAGTTGGGGCTTCACATCAGATGTTCAAATGGCTTCCATCATTTCGGAAGGAAAAGATAAAATCATTTCCAGGTGGACATTCCTTTATAAAGAATGTCTCAAAGCACATACGGTCCAGGTTCTGAAGCAATGAAATGTTTTGATCTGGGTGCTAACTCGGCATGTTGCATTGCCAACACAGATAAGCATAGATCATGGTATCACTGGATGAGGTGTCAGAGTGAAGACAGGAGTCCACAGAAACAGGAGAAACAAAGAGGGACAAGCTAAAACAGCAGCAATAACAACAGTGTTTGAGATGGCAGTGGGCGTGGCGGTGGGTGTGACCTGCGTGTCAAGCAGAAGGCCATGCTTCCCAGTACTTCTGATGTGGTGTTCTGCTGTCGCTACTACATCCCTTTGCATTTGCTGTTGTGTGCTTGTTTTTTGAGAAGAGGCCTCACTGTGCGGTTCTGGTGGGTCTCGGGCTGCCATGTTAACCAGGCTGGCCTTGAACTGACAATAATCCTCCTAGTTATGCTTACCTGGTGCTGAGATGACAGGCGTTTCTTACTAAGCCCCACTTTGCCTGATAATTATAAAGCAATGACTTGTAGAGTGTTAGAGAAATCCACACAGTGACACAGCTACGAAATGGCAGGCATGGAATCCAATCGAGCTTGGGTGAAATAGGTAGAGGAGTCTGATTTCTAAGTCAGAAGCTATTTATCTTTCCTTCAACGACTGACTTTTCCAATGGAAAGCTGCCTTTTCACAGTTCAGCCACCTTGTTGAGATCTTTGTTTGCGTAGGCATATTCAAAGAACACACTGAAACGTCCTCCAAGTGTCCTCGGCAGGATGAAAAGTGAGTTTCCTCTATCTTATTTCTTGCATCTTAGGTTACTTTCATATCTGCAAACTCAATTTCTTCCTAAATCATTGGAATGGCACCTTTGGCCCAGCCTAGGCAAAGTATCCACTGTTATCACCTCTTTCTTGGTAATGTGACCCCAGGAAGTGGATCCAAGACTTCACTTTGGGTGCTGACACACATTCTCTTTGCCCTTGGTCAGTCTGTCTGCCCTCCTGTGTCCCTAAAGCCAGAAGTGTAGCATTCCCAAGGACCATTGTGTTTGCTTTTTAAATACTAAAAAAGGCCCTTGACAGAACATCAAATAAAAGGGTCAAGTGGGCCAGTGAGATGATTCAGCCTATAAAGGTTCTTGCCACTAAGTCTCACAACCTGAGTTTAATTCCAAGAACCCACTTGGTAGGAGACAAATGACTTCTGCAAATTATCCTCTGAGCTACACACACACACACACACACACACACACACACACACACACACACACACACACCATGGTTCACTCATGCACACATACACACAAATAAATAAGTAAATGTAAACAGATTCTTTTTAAAAAGAAGTGTGAAGTACAAATAAACAATTTTTATTGCTTATGCCATTGTCTCAGCTCTAGTCTCTACAAGACAATATAACAAACTGTAAATCTCTCCCCACCAGACACGCGCCCCATCTGGCTAGCACTGGGCTTTGAGTTTTCCTTGTCCAGCATGAGATTCCTAGGCAAATTCTAATTTCTCAAGATCCATTGTTTCACTTGTCCGATGGGCCGAATAGTGCTTTCTGGAGGAGAGACATTCTGAAGACTCCAGACTTGGGGAACTCAGAAAGCTACAAGATTCACAGGCGGTTGGGTAAGCAGGGGCTGATGGAGAGGGTGCACTTTTCCAGGATACTTCTTCATGTGTCATCATTGATGCTGAGGAGGGCTCTTCAGTGATCCAGGAGCTGTGTATGATTTACCCACACCCGAAAGTAACCCCTGTCCACACTTCTGAAAGTAACCTCACCAAGTTAGACACTCCTGCAAGTCCTTCTTTGGTCTGTTATAGATGCCTTATCTGTGGTGAATAGATGTTGTTCACATTTCTGGGGTTCCCAAGGGCTTACCAATGGCAATTTCTAAGTATAGTCGTATTTAAAGAAGGAAGGGGAAAACATGTCCCAGAACAAAGTGAGCTGTTGAGCTGAAGGGAAAGCTGAAAAGTGATGGGCCATGAGGTACACACCCTTTATCAGACATCTTTATGGCCTCCGCCTCCCTCATGGCTGTAACATGGGGCTTCTTTCTTTGTAAGATAAAGCCCAAGTGGGAAAGAACTTCTTTTTTATGTTAATTGATTTAAATTTATTTATTTCTTCATTTGTCATCACTGTGCCCCCTCCCCTTGCAGGCAGGGTTTCTCTGTGTAGCCCTGGCTGTCCTGGAACTTGTTCTGTAGACCAAGCTGGCCTCAAACCCAGAGATCTGTCTGGTTCTCCCTCCTGAGTACTGGGATTAAAGGTGTGTGCCACCACTACCCAGCTAATTGTACTTATTATTAATGTGTGTACATGCATCTGTGTGAGTATGCTTATGCCATGGCACATGTGTGGAATCGGTTCTCTTCTGCCTCTGCATGGGTTTTGAAATCTTATATAAGTTGGGAAACCTTAATAGAACCCTGTTCTGGCAGTTCTTCTTAATTTAGTTCCAGATTTGAGAAGAGAGGAAACGTACAATATTCATTACGTATTTCCCTACAATCTCTGCTGTTCTTTTTTCTTTTCTGATATTCTAAGATTCCTCCATTTTTCAATTTTAAATGATTTTTAAAAGTTCTTTGTATGTGTGGGTGTGTACACAAAGTGCAATTACCCATAAAACCCAGAAGAGGGCATCAGATTTCCTGGAGTTGGAGTTACTGGCAGTTATGAGGCCTGAGGTGGGTGCTGGGAACCAAACTAGGGTCCCCTGGAAGAGCAGCGCTCTTAAGTGATGGACCATCTCTCCATTCTCCATATTGTTATTTTCATTCACTGTTTGTTTCAAGAATCTCCTTCATGGGCTTAGGAGATACCAGTAAAATGCCTGCCTTGAAGACATGAGTACCTAGGTGTGGAATCCCAGCTCACATGAAAACGGGAATGTTATCGCACGTCTGTAACCCAGCACTGGATAGAGGAAGAGGGGTAGCTCTCCAAAGCTCATTTGTGAGCCAGCCTAGCCAGATCAAAAGGCGCTATATATGGAAGGGCAATGGAGGAAGACACTAGATTTAGACCTCTGGCCCCCACACATTTACATCTGCATATGCATGCACGCGTGTGCACACACACACATACACTCTCTCTCTCTCTCTCTCTCTCTCTCTCTCTCACACACACACACACACACACACACACACACGTGCACACATGCACACGATGTCCTTCAGCCGCTCTTTTAGAGCAGGCCTGCTGGGGACATGTTTTCTTGGCTTCTTTCATCTGATAATGTTTTGAATTCTCTTTCATTCTGGACATGCATTTTTGTTTGGTAAAGAATTCTGGATTATCTTCTTTTAGGGTTTAAAAAAGGTGATCTCTGGGTTCCTGACTACTCTGTGTCTGCCCTAGTTTCTAATGAGGAGCACTCTCTCATTCATCTGCTTCTTCCTTGTGTGTGTGTGTGGGGGGGGGGCGTCCTGCTTCATTTTCTTTCCTTAAGTTTTCAGAAATTCAACACTGCTGTGTAAAAGCATTAATTTCTCTGTTTTGTTTTTGAGACAGGGTTCCTCTGTGCAGTAATTTCTCTGGTTTTTAATTTTGCTGCATTCCTCTCCAATTTTTGAACCTGTATTTTACAAAATTTAGGGCAGTTCTCAGCTGCTACTTTCCGAAAATTCTTCAGCCTTTCTCCGTTTCTGCAATCCATGTTTGAGCTCAGCGTTCCCTTTCTCCCAGCACTTTCCCCCATCCATTTTCTACTTATCGTTCACATCGCCTTACTTTTCGGTCGATCTTGACTCTCACAATCTTTCTGCTGTACTATTCATTCTGCTATTGAGAGAATGATCCTAGCGAGCTTTTAAATCAACATGATTGTACTTTTCAGCTCTAAATTTCCTTTGCTTCTTCTTGTTGCCTCCTTTTTTTTTTTTTTTTTTTTTTTTTGCAGAAGCTTTTAAAATTTGTTTCTGCAATGACTAAAGTAGTTTGAGGGTGGCAGCTGCAAACTCCTTGTTGCATAACCCTAACATCTGTGTTGGGTGATGTTTGTGGATGAGCTTTTCATATTCAGTTTGACAATCCCAATTGTTTTCTGGACTCTTTGGACTTTATGACCTAGATTTTTTTAGATTAAAAATTTTTAGATTTATTTACTTTATGTGTATCAGTGTTCTGCCAGCATGTGTGTATGTTTACTATGATCACCAAGTGCCCAGGGAGGACAGAACAGAGGATAAGGGCCCCTGGAACTGGAGTTACAGATGGTTTTGAGCCACCATCTAGATGCTAGGAATCAAACCTGGGTCTGGAAGAGTACTGAGTGCTCTTAACCTCTGAGCCACCATCCATTTGTCTCTTCTTGCAGAAGTAACAAGATGCTGTAATTACTGAAGTTTTCTGCATAGAATTATGAATTCCCGCACTGAATTCTCAAACCCGCACTGAAAGAGAACTTTACAGAAATAAAAACACACAGTGAGGGAAAAGAGGAAAGCTCTTGTTAGTGAGATTTCGGAACTGGAGAAAGGTAGTAAGTGCTGTGGCAGACCAGAGAGAAATAAAAGTTAAGTCAGTCCACCTGTAGCATTCACAACCATAAAATGAGGGCACTTATGACAACTCAGTGACAGTAACAGTGCCTCCTAAGTGGAAGGCAGGGTGAAACATGGAGAGTTGACTGCAAGCATTTAAAAGACCCAGTTGATGCCTTTAAAAGCCTCCCTCTCCCTTCCCATCCCAAGTAGACATGAACTCTTCTCTCCAGACCCACAGCACAGGGCTGGAGACACCTGCTAGGGCACCTTGGCATCTTGCCTGCTTTCTTTTCCAGTTGCTTTGATAAAAAACACCTTGACGAGGTCAATGTAACGGAGCTAGGGTTTATTTTGGCTTACACTTCAAGAGTCCAGTCTATCATGGCAGGGAAGCTGGAAGCAGCTGGTCATGTTGCATCCACAGTCAGGGAGCAGAGGGAGATGGAGAATGCTAGTGCCTAGCTCACTTTCTCCATCTTACACGGTCCCCGGATCCACATCCCTGCGCATGCACACCACCGATTGCATTGCCATTGCTTGGCGTGTATGAAAGTGATGCAGGAAACACGGGAGCTCACGTATTTCTTCAGTGTGCTGACTTCATTTCCTTTGAATATGTGACCATATGAAATCACTGGCTCACAAGACAGCCCCATTTGTAGTTTGATGAGCAACCCCTGCCTTTCATAAGGTTCTACATATTTACATCCCAGCCCGAGTGAAGCAAATTTTATTTTCCCCACAAAGAGATGCCAGCAAGGCATTTTTCTGGTGACAGCCACTATAGCTGGAGTGAGAGTCCATCTCATCATTTCTCTGGCAAGTAGTGGTGCTGGATATTCTCTCCTACATCTGTTTTTAGAATAAAAGCATGAGTCAGAGATATATCCCCAAAGAGGGTTAAATGTTACTAACTCTTGAGCACCAGGAGGATCGAGTATAGACACATGGAGCAGGCAAAAATTAAAATTAATTTGGCATGCAGGTTTAGCATACTTGGTGAAACTGCTTAAGTCATCCATAATGAAAAGCTTTGCATGACTTAAAGTTCTCTATGTCAAAATGAAATACAGTGGTACTTACAAAATAAACCGCGATCTAGTGGCTATATTCCCAGCCATACTGTTTTGCAACTATAAAAGCTGAAATGAGCATTGTTTTATTTATGTAAGAATTCAAATTGTGAAGACCTACAAGCGCTTGAAGATGGTACCGCCAACTCATTGTTAGAAGTGAAGCACCCACAGCTAAGAGACTGTCAGCAAACAGCCAGTCCATTTAGTAGACAAAATGAGGGCAAATGGTAAGGATAATGGCCAGCAATACACTGTCAATGCAATAAGCCAGGAGAAACTAAGTAAGTTAGTTAAGTCAAAGCTGGAGAGGAGGAGGAAAGAAGCTAAACAGGCTGATTGCCAACTCATTGGATGCTGGAATGGAACAAAATGGAGACTGTGCAGGTGAAGGCTGGGTGGTAAAGAAGGAGTGAGAAGAAACATGCTCATTTTGACAGTATTCAAAGAGATTGCAGGCCAAGTTTCTAAAACTCATTCAGCAAAGAAGCCATAGAACAATTGGCTGTTAGTAATCTATTTGGTGAACTAGCTTTGAGAAATATATTAGTTTGATGACTTAACCCAAAGGGACCAAGCAGACGCCATAATAGGCTGTTCTGTCTTCTCTCAGAGAACAGGCCTCAATTTCAGTTTCCTGATACTGAACAAGCACTTTTTTAGGGAAAGCTGCTAATAAAGGACAATAAATTTTCAACACCCCTAACAGAAAGTAGGAGGCCTGGTACATACAGTACTAGGCCAGGGCAGGCCTGAGCCAGCAGCTCAAGGACAAGGCCTGGGACTTGTCCGGGCCTGCCAAAAATGGAACATTCCAATAAGAATGTACTAATCTGATTGTCACTTGCTTAAGCCAATCATATCTAAAATGGCCTAACTTCCTTAGATACTCCCCTCAGCAAGGCTTAAGAGAAGCCCTCACCTCCTTCTCAGGGTTGTAGCCATCTTCCACTTGTGTAGGATGGTTGGCTCCAGCATGCTGGACTAATAAAGACTCTTGGCTTTTGCATTGGATCTGGTTTCTTGGTGGTCTTTGGGGGTCCTGACTTTGGGCACACTATAAACACTGCAGTAAATGATTACTTATTAGCCAGGCTTGGTGTGCATGCCTTTAATTCCAGCACTTGGGAGTCAGAGGACTGTTACACAGGAAAAACCCTGCTTTGAAAAACAAACAAAACAAAATTAAATAATTTAATTTTCCATGCTGGCATTTATTATTTATGGGGGGGTTGTCTTTGTGGTGCTGCAGTCAGAGCTAGCTGAGGTTTGTATCTGAGAGGGGTGGATGTGGACTAAAGAAAGGTTAGCTAGGGGCTGGAGAGATGACTTAGCAGTTAAGAGCACTGGCTGCTCTTCCAGAGAACCCTGGTTCAGTTCTCCATCACCCACACGGCAGCTCATAACTGTCTGTAACTCCGGTTACAAGGAATCTTTAAAAAAAAAAAAAAAAAAAAAAAGAAAGGAAGGAAGAAAGAAAGGTTAGCTAAAGATGTTAAAGGAACAGAAGGAGAGAGACACAGGAGGACATTTAATACTGAATGTGCTCCAAATTTATTCTTCACCATTCTTATATATCTTAACCAGAATAGGGAACATGGTATAGTGTATAGGGAACAGACTTTTCCTCTTTTCTCCAAGGATTCAGTAACCACACCTTAAATTCAACTTCTTGTTACCTGGCCTTGAGGGTTAGGAATAACCACACCTCAGACCAGGTCTGTTGTTATTTAGAATAAGACACCCAAGGCCAAGATCAAACATCCTACTGTAGCCATGCCTTTGACCTTTAGGTCTTATGACTTATGAGGCCCTTGAGCCAAGATGGAGTAGAGCCATCTTTATGGGCACCGATAATTATTAGTTACTTTTTGGACAGGGTATCACTTTGAAGCCCAGGTTACAGACATGCACTACTACACAAGACATCAATCTATTTTTATTATGAATTATATATAGTATGTGAAGATAACTACTAAAGCAAAGTCTTAACTTTCCAAGCAAGCAATCAGAAGCAGTACACACATTTTTCTAAAGAATTCAACCCTAAAGTTTGTTAAGCAATAAAACAGAAAGTTATGTCAAAATTGCAGGTGAAACTAACTTCCATAATAGCTATCACATATCAGAAAACACAGCTTAAACTCATTCTTTAAATAAATAAATAAAATCCCCACTTGTAAATCAGGACTGAGCTAACCATCACTGAAACTTTGGGATGAATTAGCAGGTACAGAACTGTACAGAGCTGAGAACTGTACCTGCCTCAGAAGAAACGTTCAGTGAAGTGGCAGATGCAAGACGCTCCCCAAGCAACATGCTTCAGAGATCTGGGAATCAAAAGTACACTGATTAATTAAAGAAAGTCAGTCCTGGATCTCAGGCCAGAGAAAACAGACCTGAGCAAAGGGCTTGAAATGAAACGAGAGGGCATACAACAACAACAACACCCACAGCAGTATCAATAGCACTCAGCAGGACAGAAACTTCCAGTAAAGGAGAAATTGTCAGGGATCATGGGAACCATACCAGGTCAAGATGACATCATAGGAGAATGCCACCAAACTCTAACAAAACACAACTCCAGTGTCATTTAAACTGTTCAGAACAAGAAAAAGGAGTTATTTTTGTAATGTAGCATAAAATTCTTTTAAAATCCAACAAAGATAAAAATGAGAGAGAGAAATACAGACTAAGATCACTTAAGGGAATGAACACATAAGTCATCTATAAAATGCCAGCCATGGATGCCTGCCGTGGGATGCTAAAAGCATCCTTCACCATGACACAGCATCGGAGGTCTTTCCATACAATTCATCACAGTGTCAAAATATCACCAGGTGAAGGCTCCTCCTCCACAGTCTTCCCAAAGGAAAGAACTCAGAAGCACATGGTTGAAACACGTGGGTTAAGAAGAAGCATGAGTTAATTGTGTATAATGATGGGTCTAAGTATGACATGTTCATGCAGGTGTGATGCATTTTGATCACATTTGCACCCCTCCCACTTCCATTGGTCCCCTCCCCCCCCTCCCTTCTAGTCCCCTTCTGTTCTCATCTTTTGGGCTTTCTGTGTGAGCCAGTAGTTTTGTTGGGTTTCCTTACATGAGCCCAAGCGGGGGTTATTTATAGGAGCATGGCAACAGGCTGGAGCCCAGTGAAACTGCAGCTGCAGAAGGACCCTACACCCATAGACTTCCTGATGTGTGTATGAGTCCAGATACCCATGCACACATGTGGTGGCTGAGGCAGCCGGATCTCTGCAAGTTCAAGGCCAGCCTGGTCTATAGAGTGAGTTCCAGGACAACCAGGGCTATACAGAGAAACCCTGTCTCAAAACAAAACAAAAATTAAATTTAAAGTAATAAAACTTTTTTAAAATTTAAAAGTATGTTACAGCTTCCACTTGGGGAAAATCTCAGCAGAAAAGCAGAAAAAGCTGTAAAATCTAGTAACTCATGGTTGAGAGAACTATGACCCCCTTATGTATGCAAACACACACACACACACACACACACAAATAAATGAAATTTTAAAACTGTTTTAAAGTGGAAAAGAGCAATGCATGAGAACTTGGAGATGCTAGGAACTGAATAGCAAGAAATTTTCCTCTAGATCTTTGAGAAATGAATACAACCTTTAATATTCTGAGTTTAGCCCAGTATGACTTCTAAGCTCCTCTTCTACACTATAATGAATATAACAAGTACAGTTTGCAGCCACCGAAGCTTTGGTAATCTGTTACAGAAGCAAATAAGAACCAGGATTAATTAAATTACAGTCATCCAAACAACGGAATATTACGCGGCATAAAGAGATGCCGCTGGAACATATGTTAAATGAAGAAAGCTGTGTGGACCCTTGAGAGAAAGTTCTGCTGGTTTAGGAACTGGTCAGCATGGCCACTCCAGACAAAGTCACTGTTTAGTACCTAACAACTTGTTTACCAGTGTCACCAGTGTCTATTGCATTGTTTATTTAAACACCGGCCAATGGGCTTTACCTAGACAGATGTCCTTGACCCTCAAAGATCAGGCTTTTATGATCTATTCTGGAAAATGTCTGTACTTCATGACTAGACAGCTTTATAAACAAAACCTCACACTTTATGAGTTTGTTGCTGACTGTGGAAGTGATGGTGATGAGAGTCTTCATTTTGTTTGATGGCTCTCCATATTTTAACCAGGTTGGCCTTGAACTTGTGATGCTCACCTACCTTAGTCACCTGAGGTTCAGAGTCACAGGTATAGCCTGCCAAGCCCAACCCTACAACCTCCTATTTCATAACTTTATACAACTAGGAACAAGGAATTGTTACTTTCCAGGGACTCTCAGGTCATGCATTTCTTACCTGGGGGGACTTCAAGTATCAGGAAAGCAGGGATTATACTTAATTTTAAACAGTGCAGTACAATGTGTGATAGACACTTAACAGGACATCCACATGTATTTATTGAACACATAGATGATACTCTAATTTGGATTGTAAATGTTCCCTAAGGCCCATGTGTTAAAGGCATAGGCACCAGCTTAGTGTCATCAGGAAATAGTAAGGGGCATATCGGAGTGGAAAATCTTTTCCTCAGGACTTACTCTGAAGAGGGTTATTGAACTCTGCAACTGTGCTCTTTTCTTCTCCTGGCCATGAGGTGAGCCTCTTTGCTAGGCTACAAGTTTCTTCCCTGATGTACTGTCCTCTCCAACAAGTCCAAAATCATCAACTCAATCAATATATGCTCTGAGCCCTCCAAAAGTATGAGCCTAAGTGAACTTCCTTTCTCATCAGAGCTGTTATCTCAGTAGTTGTTGCAAGAACAGAGGGTGGCCTACCACAGGTGGATTAGTTAGCTACTTACATGAGGGTTCTTCAAGTAAAAAAAGAGTTTGAAGTGTTCACAATAGGGTTTCTAAAAATAGAGGATTGTAAAATGCAAACTATAAGCCAAAATATAAAAATAAAACATTAAGAGACACAGAAATTCTGGCTACAAACAACCATGCTTCTACAGCCAAACTCTATTAAATCACAGCTTTCTTTATCCAGAGAATAAATTTTCAACTACTTTTCAGCTCATGGTGTTAGATCCCTGGAACCTGTTCACAGATTGAAGTCATTTAACATAGAGCCCAGCATCAGCTGTCACTGAAGGCCTTGATTCCCAGGCTTCTCTGCTGGTTCTCTGGAGTTCAGTGTGTCTGTAATGGTTATGCCTACTCCCTACTGAGGCTTGCAGCTGGACTGAAGGGGGGGGGGGCACCCTGTAACGTACAATCAGGGAAACCACCTAAGAGAAAAAGAATTCAGAGAGAACCCTGTTTATTCACCATGATTTTAGAGTCCTGAGCATACAGCAGACTGACCTATCCCCCAGGCTCTTTTGCAGTTAGAGGGAATGCCTTATGACTGGGTTTCCTTGATGGATGCAGAGACAAGCCAGCTCACAGGCTCTGGAGTGTGGGGAAGCCACCACATCAGAGAAACCCAGTGAGTTACTTGTTTCCCTCAATTCTATGACAAAATACCTGACAAAAAGCAATTTAAGACAGGATTTATTTTGATTCTTGGTTTGAGAGGATATGATGTATCTTGGTGGCAAGACATGGTTCCAAGTGTATGAGGAAGCCAGTCACATTGCTGACACACCTAGGAAACTCCGAGACAGAGTCGGGACCTTCTGGCTACTTTCTCCTCATTCAGTCTATGACCGTGTTGTGTAGAACAAGGTAAACCCACATTCAAGGGGGCTTCCTACCCCAATTGCACCTGTCTGGGGAAAGCACCACAGCCATTCCCAGGGGGCTTGTTTCCTTGTGATCCTAAACTCTGTTAAGCTGAGTTAAGATAATTACCCTTGCATTCCTCAGTGGTCACAAAAAACAAAATTAAAAACAAAGCAAACAAAAACAGGTGGCCCACACAGTGGTGGTAGTGGGGGGTGATAGGATGAAGAAACAAAAAATGAAACAAAGTCAAGCATTCTCCAGGTCAAGAACTTTGGTGTGGGCAGTGTACAGGGAACTAACTAGAAGCTTTTTAAGTTTTTGGTAGAATTTTGCCACCAAGGACCTGACAACCTTAAACTCTAAAATTGAGACTTTTGAACACTCCATTTAGCAGAAAGCAATCTAAAAATTTAGGAGACCCTCAGAGGTGTGGTGGCGCGTGGCTGGGGGTGGGGTGGGGTGGGGTGGGGTGGGGTGGGGGGGTGCTTCCTTGTCCCTACTGCGGATATGACCAAACGAGATGAGGGAGCAAAGGTCCTTCCAGAGGTAAAGAGATTAGGAAAACTGTGGGAAGGGGTGTGAAAACATTCTGGAGGGTCTCCTTTGTGTCTTTATTCTTATCTTTTCTGTAGGAATGTAGTGTTAAAATCAGCAGTTCAGGCTGCAACCTTCAGCCCTTCCCCTCTCACAGATACGAACTGGCACCCTACTGAGACTTTGTCTATGAGTCCCTGGCTCAGGATCTCTCACTTTAGGGAAGGGAGTTTACATCAAAGGGAGTATCGGTGGCCACACATCCTGCTCTCCACCCCTTCCCTGCTTCTTGTCTGGGAAGCAGAGCTTGGCTGAAGGCTCCTGCTGCGAAACACCTTCCCCCTACCTCTACCCCTACCCCCATCCCAATCCTTAGGTCCCTAAGAAGTATAAGAAACTCCTTGTGCCACGTGGGCTGATATTTCCTCTCATTAGAGCCCTTCCCCCATGCTGTTAGTCTGTCCCTGCATTAAATAAATCTTGTAGCCTCCAGGACCAATCTCTATCTCTGGGTCCTCAAAGATCTTTTACTTTCTAAATAGATATGTTCCCTGTGGACATACTAACTCAGTACAGAGTAGAAAGACGGAGGGACAAGTGTATCTTTGCAACCATGATGGAGGAGCACTCACCATCAGGATATCCGAGACCTGGAGGGGGTATTCAAGGGCTACTTGGGATTCAGAGTTGCTCCACTGTGGGAAGGTTTAAATGTGCCATTGGAGTTTCACAGTTGTGAAGTTAGCTACACTCATAAAAACATAGGTAATAGATAATTTCACATTACCAAAAGCCAAAAAAAAAAAAAAAAAAAAAAAAACCCCAAAGGAAACACACACACACAATACCACCACCATCAACAAATAACCATCCAAAATAACAAGAATCAACAATCATTGGTCATTAAATTAATCTCCCTTAATATCGATGGTCTTACTTTGCCTATAAAAAGACAAGGCTAACAGAATGGATAGGAAGACAGAATCTATCCTTCTGCTGCATACAAGAAACACACCTCAACTTCAAAGACAGACATTACCTCAGAGAAAAGGGTTGGGAAAAGATTTTCCAATCAAATGGACCTAAGAAACAAACTGGTATAGCGATCCTAATATCTAACAAATTAGACTTCAAACGGAAATTAATCAAAAGAGATGAAGAAGGGCATTTCATATTCATCACAGGAAAAATGCATTATGATGAAGTCTCAATTCTGAACATCTATGCTCCAAATACAAACACATTCATAAACCAAAAAAATTACTAAAATATAAATCACACATAAAACTCCACACGCAGTGGGAGACTTCAACACTCCACTCTTACCACTGGACAGGACTACCAGACAGAAACTTAACAAGGAAATAAAAAGAACTAACACAAGTTATGATTCAACTGGATTTAACAGACATCTATAGAACATTCCATTCAAACACAAAAGAATATACCTCCTTCTCAGCACCACATGGTTTAAAGACCTGTATCTTATCAGACCACCATGGTTTAAAGTAAGAATTCAACAACAACACAAGAAACCTTACAAACTCATGGGAATTCAGCAATGCTTAATTGCATCACTCCTGGATCAAGGAATAAATAAAGAAAGAAATAAAGATTTCCTAGAATTCGATGAAAATTAAGACACAACATACCCAAACTTATGGGACACTTTGAAAGCAGTGCAAAGAGGAAAGTTCATAGCACTAAGTGCCCACATAAAGAAACTGGAAAATAGTCACACCTGAGACTTAACAGCACACCTGAAAGGTCTAAAACAAAAAGAAGCAAATTCACCCAGTAGGAGTACACACCAGGAAATAATCAAATTGAGGGCTAAAATCAATAAAGTAGAAACAAAGAAAACAATACAAAGAATCAATGAAACAAGAGTTGGATGTTCAGAAAATAAAAAAAAGATAGACAAACCTTTATTTAAACTAATCAAAAGGTAGAGAGTGAATATGAAAATTAACAAAATCAGAAATGAAAAGGGGGACATAATAACGGACACTGAGGAAATTCAGAGACTCTTCAGGTCATACTTTGAAAACCTGTACTCCACAAAACTGGAAAATTTAAAGGCAATGGACAATTTTCTGGATAGGTAGCACTTTTCAAAATTAAATCAAGAACAGATAAGCAATTTAAATAGACCTATAACCCTAATGAAATATATGAGGTCATCAAAAGTCTCCCAACCAAAAAAAAAAGCCCAGGGCCAGATGGTTTTAGTGCAGAATTCTACCAGAAATTCAGAGAACAGCTAATAGCAATACACCTCAAAGTGTTCCACACAATAGAAGCAGAAGGGTCATTGCCAAAATCTTTTTACAAGGCTACAATTACCTTGGCAACTAAGCCACAAAAGACACAACTAAGAAAGAGAACTACAGACCAATCTCCCTCATGAACATTGATGCAAAAAATAATAAAATACTGGCAAATCAAATCCAAGAACACATGAGGAGTATCATCCACCATGATCAAGTAGGCTTCATCCCAGGGACACAGGGATGATTCAGCATACAAAAATCTGTCAATGTGATCCACCATATAACAAAGTGAAAGAGAAAAACCACATGATTATCTCACTAGATGCTGAAAAAGCCTTTGACAACATCCAACACCCCTTCATGATAAAGGTCTTGGAGAGATGGGGGATAAAAGGAACATACTTAAACATGACAAAGGCAGTATACAGCAAGCCAACAGTGAACAGCCAACATCAAACTAAATGGAGAGAAACTCAATGTGATTCCTCTAAAATCAAGAACAAGTCAAGGCTGTCTACTCTCGCCATATCTCTTCAATATTGTACTTGAAGTTCTAGCTAAAGCAATAAGACAACAATGGAGATCAAGGGAATACAAATTGGAAAAAAAGAAGTCAAATTTTCATATTTGCAGATAATATGATAGTTTACATAAGTGACACGAAAAATTCTACTAGGGAACTCCTACAGCTGATAAACACCTTCAGCAAAGTGGCAGGATACAAGATTAACTAAAAACAAAACAAAAAACAAACAAACAAAAAACCAGTAGCCCTACTATATACATAGATGACAAATGGGCTGAGAAAGAAATCAGAAAAATATCATCCCTTACAATAGCCACAAACAACATAAAATATCTTAGGGTAACTCTAACCAAACAAGTGAGAGACCTATATGACAAGCACTTTAAGTCTTTAGAGAAATAAATTAAAGATATCAGAAAATGGAAAGCTCTCCCATGTTCTTGGATAGGTAGGATCAACATAGTAAAAATGGTAATCCTACCAAAAGCATCCTATAGATTCAATACAATCCCTATCAAAATCCCAGCACACTTCTTCACAGACCTTAAAAGAATAATACTCACCTTTATATGAAAAAATCAAAAAACTCAGGATAGCCAAAACAACCCTGTACAATATAGGAACTTCCAGAGACACCACCATCCCTGACTTCAAGATCTACTCTAGAGCTTGTTATGGGTCTAAATATGCTGATTATATAATTTTGGTTTATATTTGGTAGGTCATTTATATTTAGGGATTTATCCATTCCTTCTAGAATTTCCAGTTTTTTGGAATAAAAGTTTTCAAAAATATTTAAGGAATCTTTGAACTTCATTGGGGTTTAATATAACATATCTTTTGTTTGTTTTGCTTTTCAAGACAAAGTTTTCCTGTGCAACAGCCCAGGCTGTCCTGAAATTCGCTTTGTAAACCAGGCTGGCCTCAAAGTCACAGATATCTACCTCTGCCTCCTGGGTTCTGGAATTAAAGGTATGGGCCACTAAGTATGGCTAACATATCCTTCCATTTTTTCACCTCTAATTTTATTCATTTGAATCTTCCTTCTTTTTCTTGGTTAGTTTAGATGGGTTTTATCAATTAATTTTTACAGATAAACAAGTCTTTTGTTCATTTCATACTAGTTTTAGTCTCCATTTCATGAATTTCTGCCATTATATTTATCATTTTTTTCTGCCTCTTGCATTTGGGTTTGGTTTGTTCTTGGTTTTCTAAGACCCTAAAGTGCACCATTAGGTTATTTATTTGAGCTAGTTCTGAATTTTTTTTTAAATGTAAGCAATAATGTAAAGCTATGTAAAGCTAAAAACTTTTCTTTTAGAACTACTTTAGATGTATCCCAAAAGTTCTTATAAGTTGTGCTTTCATTTTCATATGGCCTTTTATATGTTTAAATTTCCTTTCTTATTTCTTCAGTGAACCACTGGTCATTCAAAAGTGTATTATTCAATCTCCAAATATTTATGTCCACTATGATTTGATAAGATAGAGTATTATTTGATTCTTTTGCATTGGTTTAAGCTTGCTTTGTGGCCTATAATGTGATTCATTTCAGAGAAAATCCCCAAGAGCCTTACAAGAATGTACATTTCATATCTGTTATGTGAAATATTCCACAAATAGCCATTAAATCCAGTTGACTTACATTATAAATTACCATGAAATTTCTTTGTTGATTTTTTTGTTTTGTTTTGTTTTAGTTTTAGTTTTTTGAAGACAGGGTTCCTCTGTACAGCCTTGACAGTACTGGAACTCATTATGTAGACCAGGCTAGCCTTGAACGCACAGACATTTGCCTGCCTCTGCCTCCCATGTACTGGGACTAAAGGCATGTGCCACCACTGCCCAGCTGATTTTTGTTTGTTTGTTTTTAAGTTTGGGAAACCTAGCTAAAGACAAGAGTAGGGCATGAAATCTACTATTATTTCATCAAGACCTATCTGACTCATCCTGGCTTTTAGTGTTTATTATAACAAATTTGTAGCCCTGATATTTGATAAATTTACACTTTTTTTATCGTCTTGATTTTTTCACTTTGTGAATATGTAGTACTCATCTTTATTTTATTTATTTACTTATAATAATTTTGGTTTGAAGTTTCCTTTGTCTGGTATTGGAATACTGAACTAGTTTGCTTTTAGTTTCCATTTGCTTTGTAGGTTGATGTCTACCTTTGAACTCTCAATCTGGGTATGTCTTTGCTAGTGTAATGCATTTCTTGGTGACAAAAAATGGTGGAATATTATTTCTTAATATAGCCAAGTAATCTCTACTTCTTTAAAATGGCAAGTATGAGTTTTTGCATTTAATGCTATTGTTAAGTTTGCTATTTCCTGTGGCTTTGTTGGTTATTTTTTTCTGGTTTGTTGTATTATTACTATTTGTTTGTTCCCTTCCTTATTATATTTGGTAGATTACAGTGTTGGGTGTCATGGATTTCTACTAGTTGCTCTTTTGTTCATTTAACCCTCTCAAGAAAACTCTTCTTTCCTGTATTTTTGTGACTGAGACTGTCTCTCCTTTTCTTCCCTATGTTTTGTGAATGAGACTATCTCCTCTTCCTCTGTGTATGGGATTCCTTTATGGATTTTGTGTAGTGATAGTGTGGCTGTCATGAAATGCCTTGCTTTGTGTTTATCTTGAAACATTTTTATTTTTGCATCAATTTACAAAAAGGTAATTGTTGTGTACAGCAGTTTTGGTTGTCTTCTTCTAGGGCTTAAAACGTGTCATTCTCTACCTTTCTAGTTGAGAGTGGCCTGTGAAAGATCTGGTATAATTCTTTTATTTGCCTTTGTTAGAGGTTTCCCTTGACAGCTTTAAGTATTGTTTCTTTATTCTGTATTTGTGCAAGTTGACTATGTCATAGGGAGGCTGTTTTCCAGTCATATCCTTTTAGAGTTTAAAATGCTTATTATTTTTGTTTGTCCATTCTTTTTCTTTTTTAAACTGTGAGGAATTTAGCATTATATCAGCCCTTTCTTTTATCCCTTGATATTCTGGGTTTGGTCTTCTGGTTGTATTCATGTTTTTAGATATTTTTGTCATAGTTATATTTGTTTACTTAATTTTATTCATTTATTTATAGAAAAATGTTCTCATTCTGTATCTCAGGCTAGCATTGAACTCACTGAGTATGGACCCATGTGGACCTGAAACTCACAACAATATTGCTTCCTTGGCCTTCTGAGTGATGAAACTATAGGTGTGAACCACCCTGCACAGCTCCCCCAGGACCAGTTATTAATGTTTTTAGTGTGGTATTTCCTAAGCCCCGTTCTCTGTCCTCATATTTCTTTGACTTGGTAAATTTGGTTGCTGATGCTTTTCATTTCAGAATCTTTCTTCCTAGCATTGCTACTGGGTTGTCCATCAGAGATTTAATTTCCTTCCTGACCTTTTCCTGCATGTATTTCTCCTCCAAATAACTGACTCATCTATTCTACTACTATCCTTAGCCAGGCCATAAATAAATTTTATTTCCTTCATCTGCTTGTTTGAGTCACCCCCATAATCACTGGAACTCTAGTATCTCTTTCTGGCTTTCAGCTATCTTGTTGTCTTTGTTTCCTGCTGTTGAAGAACTGTGAACTTGTGGACTTGTCATAGTGTGTGTGTGTGTGTGTGTGTGTGTGTGTGTGTGTGCGTGCGCGCGCGCGTGCGTGCATTCGTTCGCGGACATATGTGTTGTCTTTTGTGCAACTACTGAAATGACTATGTCTTCCTGTTTTTTACTTTCCCCTTCCCTCATCTATTTATTTTATTTTACATGAGTCTTTCCAGTAACGGATCCTCACTGGGATTTACACTCTACACTTCTATTTATGGTGGAAGGTATTTTGGCAACAGTCCTGGTGTAACTTGAAATGGGAGGTACCTGTGTACTTAAAATAAAATGTCTCTCTGATAAGGTTCTTAAAATAAGGTTCTTAAAAAGCAGGACTAGAGCTCTGAATAGAAAAAAATGCACTTTGTAGTTTTTAGAGCTGAGGAAATTAGGAATTAGGAAGTAAAATGAGAACATGAGGAAGGGGGGAAGATTGAGTAAGGATAAGAGACAGAACACATACAGGTTAGAGATAGTAAGAAATAGTGGAGAAAATGGTGAACAGAACAGAGTGTACACTAGGTGCACAGGACAGATAACATACAGTAAATGCAAAGAACAGATAGTGTACAGACTGTACAGTAGGTACACAGAGTGGATAATGTACAGTAGGTGCACAGAGCAGATAGTGTACAGTAGGTTCATAGAATACAGTGTGCAAGCCGGGCATTGGTGGCGCATGCATTTAATCCCAGCATTCAGGAAGCAGAAGCAAGTGGATCTCTGTGAGTTCGAGGCCAGCCTGGCTTACATAGCTAGTTCCAGGACAGCTCCAAAGCAATACAGAGAAACCCTGCCTTGAAAAACCAAAAATAAATAAATAAATAGAGTGTGCATAGTATGTCTAAAAAACATATACTACACAGTAGGTGCACAGAACAGATCATCAAGAAATCGTATTCAAGCCAGACACATGCTAAAACCCAACAGCTAAGAAATTGAAGTACAAAGTGTACCAGAAGGAAAACAACATAGAGAGTTCTAATCTCAGTCAGTTTCTCCCTATTTGTGATGAATGTGGCCTCTCCATGCCCGTGATTGTTCTCTGCAGCTGTCCACAAATGGGGGAGCTCTTCCTATCAAGAGCTTTCTGCTTGTGATTCTACCCTGTGTTGAATTTTTTTATTCTAAAAACTGTCTGCTGATCTTGTTTTGGTTACCATTCTTTGTATGTGGGTCTTTCTGTGACTGAGGCTATGGGAAAGGTATGGGAGGCCTCCCCACTTGTTTCCTCAGATTCAACCCATTTATTGCCTTTATTCTTGGCCATCGGGGAGATTTTTAGAGCTCTTCCTGTGTTCCCATGTGTCACTCACCAAGACAGTGGCAAAGGTTGTTCCTCTTAGGCTGTGCAATCCAGGGCACTCGTGGAAAATCTTAGCTTCAGGTCCCCAAGCTGCATTCTGTCTCCATCCACACAGCTTATACTGCCCTGCCATCAGTCTGTCTGTGGTGTGTCCCATCTGTCTCCATCTGTAGTCTGGTCAGTGGCTCTCGGCTTTGCTTATGCCTACGGTGCCAGGTAGAAGAGAGCGCTGTCCCAGCGTTGCTGCTGACCCTGGCTGGGTGCCAGGTAGAGGCTTCTCTTCAGAGACTCACTCTCGTCTAGGTTTAGTATTTTTTTTTTCAGCTCTTGCTCTCAAAAAGAACTCATCTGTGGTTCTTCTGATTCTTCCGTTTCATCAGGTCGCATGGCGGCAGATTCCAATCCACTATCTTACCTGGAAGTCCTCTTTCCGGTTTTTAAATTACTATAAATGACAAGATGGGGCATATTTCTACAGATGGAAAATTCTTCACAATTGTACTCTTGAAAGACAGAATACTAGTGCACTCTATAAACAGCACACTGCAAAGCAGGAATAAACACCTTGTGCGGCACACGTGGACGCACTACAAAGCGGGGATCTCCTCTCCGTGAATTCTTTTGAAGAAGTGAAGACTTGCCAGTACTGTTAACAGGTGCCTGAGAATCAACCATGGAACAAAAAGCAAGTGTTTGCTCCTGCAGCCTTGGAGCTTTCAGCACACGATCTATTGTTGTCCCTGTTGTTTAGGGACTATGGTAAAACAGCATACCACGGCTGGAAGTAAAAAAGAGGGAGAAGACAGTGAGGTCCAACAATCCCCTGAGAGCATACCCTAGTGACCTAAAGATCTCCTTAGGCCTCACCATCTCTAAATAGCATTGCCCTGGGGAAGGAATGGCACCAGGGGCCTTTAAGATCCAAACCATAGCAGACATCTGCTGTATGGGTACACTCGAACCGTGAAATTGAAAAAAATTGAAGACTGAATGAACAGTGTGATGGGTCTCATTTGTGAACAGATCTAGTCACAGATTTTAGTTGTCCCAGCCTCTTAAACTGACACTTGCCCTTTCCCTCCACTGTTAGCCACCCTCCCTTTCCCTCCACTGTTAGTATGAGGTAGACACCACCATTTAAAAATTGTGTGTGTGTGTGTGTGTGTGCATGTGTGTGTGCATACTCATATATATGAGGAGGTTTAGAGGCCAGAAGAGGACCCTGGATAAGATGTCACAAGAGGCTGTGAACTGTCTGATGTGAATGGTGGGAACTGACCTGGGTCCTCTATAAGAGGGGCATATACTTAACCACTGAACCAACCATCTCTCCAGTCACCATAGTTTCTTACTGGTCCATTTCCCAGGCTACTGAGCACAGCATGTGAAGGAGCACAACATATGGAGCACAGCATGTAGAGGAGCACAGCATGTGGAGGAGCACAGGTTATGGAGCATAGATGTGGAGGAGCACAGCATGTGGAGGAGCACAGGTTATGGAGCACAGATGTGGAGGAGCACAGCATGTGGAGGAGCACAGATGTGGAGGAGAACAGCATGTGGAGGAGAATAGCATATGGACCACAGCATGTAGAGGAGCACAGGTTATGGAGCACAGATGTGGAGGAGCACAGCATGTGAAGGAGCACAACATATGGAGCACAGCAGGTAGAGGAGCACAGCATGTGGAGGAGCACAGGATATGGAGCACAGATGTGGAGGAGCACAGCATGTGAAGGAGCACAGATGTGGAGGAGGACAGTTTGTGGAGGAGCACAGCATATGGAGTACAGCATGTGGAGGAGCACAGATGTGGAGAAGCACAGCATGTGGAGGAGCACAGCATATGGACCACAGCTCCAGGCATTACTCAGTGATAAGCAACTCATTGAGCCATGCGGGTCTGTTAAATGTGCCAGTGAAAGTGTCTGTGTGAGTGCTAAAACTGAGCACAGGGAGGCCCAGTTCTTCCCTGCCATTTACTAGCCATGTTAAGTGGTGAAGTGTTGTGTGGAATGATTTTTACTCTTTTGGCCTTTTGGAGGAGCTGGGAGGGTGCCACCCATGCCCCACATAAATCACATACACGGAGTCTTATTCTTAGTTGCAAATGCCCGGCCTTAGGTTGGCTTGTTGCTTGCCAGCTTTTCTTAAATTAATCTGTCTACCCTTTCCCTCTAGGTTTTTACCTTTCTTATTTCGATATAGCTTAGTTTCCTTCTTACTCCATGGCTGGCTGGGTGGCTGGGTGGCTGGGTGGCTGGGTGGCTGGGTGGCTGGGTGGCTGGGTGGCTGGGTGGCTGGGTGGCTGGGTGGCTGTCCCCTGATGTCCTCCTCTCTTTCTTCTCTTCCTGCTCGTTTCTCCTTCTATCTGTACTCTGCCTGCCAGCCCCACCTATCCCTCTGCCTCTGCCTAAGTTCAATGATGAAAGGCATGCACTACCACACCAGCTGGTTTTTATCTTTAATAAATGTCCTTGGACAAGTGACTCCCTGAGACCTGACCAGGGAGGGCTATCTCCAGATTTGTTTTTGCTGAGGACTAACTAGCCTGGGAACTAAACTGGGATCACAGAAATGCCTCTCATTTCTTTCTTGTTTCCAGAGACCCTGGAAACACGTAAGTATGGTAGGCTTGAGCTGAGAGACCATGCAGAAAACAGCTCACTATTGCAATGTCCTCTCCAATAGCAACTTTTGTCTTTGTTCGTGCCCAGGCTTTGGCCTCAGCAGAAGCATCATGCTTTGTTCATTTCAGGCAATGCTGGGAGGAAAGTAAACTGAGAGGGACTGTGGATTACCCGCCAGTGCTGTCTCTACGGGAATGGGGCCAGAGGACAGCAGCCCTTTCTAAGAGCCAGAGCTGGCTACACCCCATCTCCACACCTGAACCTCCACTTGGACCCTCCACCCCTGAGGTGTCTTTACAGTATTATTCATGCAAGGATGGGCAAGGGTGGCACTTCATTAATCTCAACATGTTGAATATCTGTATCTGGTGAAATTTCTAGCTGTGAGGAGACTCACCTCAGGGAAAAGAACCTCAGTGACCCTCAAGAGGAATGCGACCAAGGACTTGAGAATTCCCACTTGCTTCAAATGTGATTCCTACTTTAGTCACACTTGTATCATTTTAGTGTAGAAAATCTGAAGGATAAGAACCTGTGTTTCACCAATATCCCCCCCCCCCCCCGTATTTGGGTGGAGAGAGCCAATTCTCTCACACTTAGTGTAATCAAAAATTTTTGAATAGGTTCTGTTATTCCAGGTACCCCCATTTTTAGCAGGAATGGAAACAGGACTAAAGCTCTCCAGGAGTCTTTGAGGAGATGGTGATGGGACAAACACTTGGAGTGTGCCCTCTCTCTATAGCAGAGGGCTTCCTGGACACAGAGCTGCTCAGCACAGAATATGTTCCAGGGACAGGGAGAGACCAGCTACTCTTAACAATAAAAAGGTTGGTCCTTCCTCTGATGCAAAAAAAAAAAAAAAAAAGTCAAATGTTCTGAACTGATTCCAACTCCCTTTGGTCAGCCCCCTCTTGCCCTCTTGAACATGTTCTTTCAGTACAGGGTGTGTGTGTGTGTGTGTGTGTGTGTGTGTGTGAGAGAGAGAGAGAGAGAGAGAGAGAGAGAGAGAGAGAGAGAGAGAGAGAAAGAGAGAGCTCATGTGGAATAGTCTTGCAGGAGGAAGACAGTGTGTACCAACAGTTCCTCCATGAGGTGTGGAAGCAGCTGTGGGGTCTCAGAGACACAAAGCAAGCATATTTCAAGATCAGGGACACAACTCTGTGCCATGGCTTTCCCAGTTGGACTTGATATTTCATGTCTTCAACACTGTTTTATTAATGCTTATTGTATCATAAAAGTGAAGTCGTTGAGACTATTCTAGAACAAGTCATAGTTTCTGTCTTTCACATATTGAAGGAAAGAATTCTATTTTTCTACTCTTCAAACATGAAGTCTGGGTCTGCAAAATCCCCAGGGTGAAGCGATTATGTTCCAATCTTAACAAAACTAGGGTAATTTTACTGTTTTGTTAATGATATAATTAGTATTTACACACACTTCTTCCATATTGAAGGTGATGTCGTGCTGGAAAAATGTTTCAGAACCTCCCATTACTTATCAAGCCTGTCGAAGAACAATGAACGGAATGATGAGTTTTTACAAGATGTTACAGGATATCTTCTGGGTGTGGAGACAGTAGAGAGACCTGTAAAAAAAACAGGGACCTAGTGACAGAAAAAGTGATCCAAACTAGTCATCCAGAGATAGAGTGGGCTAATGCTCCTTGCTCAGCCATGTTATCTGAGGGTCTCAGGAACTGGAAGAGAAAGCATGAGATTGAGCAGTAGACACCAGAGGCCACATATGGAGATGGTCCCACCTCAGGCCTCAAAACATACACACAGCTGTGTGGTCATATATTATGGCCTCCAGAAGGACAATGTGCATGGGCATACAATTTACTTGAGAGTGTTAACTCACAGGTCCTATGCTTCGTATATCCTTCACAAGCTAAGAAAATTACACAAGATAATGGAAAATAGACAAGAGAAGAGATATATACTGGTACTGAAGGTAATCCTGCTTTGGTCGCAGGAGATGTAGGAGCCTTGGGGAGGCTGTGGATGAGGTGAGGATCCTGAGTGAAGATGACAGAAGCTAGAGAAGAGAAAGTGTGAGCACAATGTCTGACAAAATAGCTCAAGGAAAGACTCATCTTGGTTCACAGATTCAGACAAAGGGCTTGGCTTTCACAATGGGAAAACATGCAGACCAGCTTAGTTTGGGGCTGGAGCAGAGTGGGTAGAGGCTGTTCACACCACAGCAGAAAAGATGCAGAGAGCAAGCCAGCCAGGCCCTACCTCCTAAAGGCTCCCCAGCCTTCCCAGATAGTACCGCCAGCTATAGGGGGACACTCAGGGAAAGAGGTCACCCAAGATGAATTTTAGGCTCCCTGGCAGCTGAGAGGAACAGTTTCTGTGAACTGAACCTCAAACAGCCATACAAAGGCTTATTTATTGATTGTTATACAAAAGTTTCTTTTTTGAGTAAAACAAGTTCCTCATAACAAAGACCTGATCTAGAGAAAACAATTGTTCCTTCTGATGGATACAGTGAAAACCACTGTTTCGTTCCAACGTTTACCCTAGACTGTGATTCTGCTAGAGCTCCTCTACAAGCTGGGAAATAGCATTTCCAAGACAGCAGCATACAGTGGACGCTGCATACTGAAACATCAGATCAGTTCCGGGGAGGGAATTTCACTGCTTCTGCTCATAAGAAAAGCAAAGCAGAACAACAGCAGCAACAACAAAAACACTGTTTCCCAAACAATTTAAACAAAAGCCACTGCGGAAGCAGATTGATCTATTTAATAGTCACGTGTTTAATATCTGCTAGGAAATGTAAGTAACTCATCAAGCCCATAATTTCTATGATTATTAAAATTTAGGAAGGAGCGAGAATGAACATAGTCGATTTAAAGAAAAATATTAAATAAATGAGAAGAAATCACAAAGGTATTTGTAAAACATTGCTTTTGAGCTATTTGGAAATAAACATGCCCCTCATTTACAAAGAACTTATGACATATCTATAAGTGACTTCCTTTAATGCAAATGTCTGGGAAAAGCAATTAGATCTTCCAGTGACAGCATTCTGGTTTACAGAATGGTTTGGGGAGTGTAGTCTGTTGACAATATCTGTAGTTGTAACAGGCTGTGATTCAGGGTGGGGTCTTGTGTGATCTTGGATAAGACATGGCTTCCCTCTGAGTCTTGGTTCCTCCTTTGTACAATGGAAATGCCTCCCTTGAAGGGTTACTATAAGAGCTAGACTAAAGTGCTTGGCACTGGAAAAATAGTGAGATCCTGACACCCCAGAAACAGTTACTTGCATATCCTTGCTATCCTTTCCCTTCTTAAACCTTTTCAACCTATGTTTTGTGTCTCTCTAACTGATGTGCACCCCCCAACACACACACACACACACACACACACACACACACACACACACACACGATATCTGTAACACTCCAGGCTTTCATGCACTCACTTTTATGTAGGAACCATGGGAAGGGCTCAGGCAGTAAAGTGTTTGTCCTCTGAGCACAAGGACCTGAGTCCAATCCCCCAGAAGCCTAAAAACATCTCAGTGGAGGGTGCTTATTACCCATCACTGAGGCAGGAACAGCACATTCCTGGGGCTCAAGGGCTAAGCCATACTAGTCTATTTGGCAAGTCCCAGAGAGAATCTGAGGAATAGAAGATCGATCTACTTCATATTCAAGAGCAAATACACAAGTGCTCCTGCACACACTCACACACACACACATCTCCCACACCACATATATACACTCACACACACACACTTGCACACATACACACTCACACATGCCGCGCCTGCACAGGCAGAGTACTGAGCTTGGCGGATGGTGTCAGGATTGAAACAGTTAATAGACCACCACAAGACGTTAAGAAGATGCTGCTGTTTATTACAGAGAGTAATGGGCTTATATACCCAAGCCAGGGCATGGGCTAAGCATAGGAGGAAGTCATGCACCACCCACACCTGGGGTCAAAGCTCCTGCACTGCCCATGGGAAAGTTTTGAAAACAACCTTGTTTGCTCAACCTTGTTTGCATGGAAGTTCTACAGCTGGGTGGGGAGAAGAGAGCTGTAAGGGACAAGTACTTAAATTTCCTAACACACACACACATACATATACTCACACACACTCACACACATTCACACACCACATACATACACTCACACATATACACACTCACATACACACACATACACTCACACACCACATACATACACTCACACACACATACATACACTCACATACATACACACACCACATACATACACTCACACACACACACACCACATACACTCTCTCACACAGACATATACACACTCACAGACACATACATACACTCACACACACACATATACATACACTCTCTCACACACACATATACACACTCACAGACACATACATACACTCACACACACATATACATACACTCTCTCACACACACATACACACACACCACATAAACACACTCACACACACATACCACATACATACACTCTCTCTCACACGCACACATATACACTCTCTCACACACACATATACACACATACACACTCACAGACACATACATACTCCACAGTACAAAGATATAGAAAAATATAGGAACAGGGGATTCCTGGTTAATTGAGCCTTGACTATTTTCTACTTTTTTCTTTAAAAAAAAAAGTATACCATAGCACATACGGAGGTCAGAGGACAACATGAAAGAGTCAATTCCTTCTATTAGATGGGTCTTGGGGATTGAACTCAGATCCTCAAGCTTTGTGGCAAGCTCATTTACCTGCTGAGCCAGCTGGCTGACCTGGTTTTTTGTTTTTTATTCACTTTAAAAATGCATTGGTTCTGTTCATAGTGGATTCCATGTCATGGCCCCCATCCTGCTGCCAAAATTCCAGAGAGACTTCATGATGATCCTTCCCTCTCTCTATGCTGCCTAACAGCAGGTGGACATCGGAACTGCGTGACACATTCTCTAACAGGTGTCATCTGCCTCTTTTGGAAAGACATTTGTAGTCTTCCTCTTCTTTATCTGGATACAGTGTGCAGATCGCTGGGCCACCCAATACCAGGAAAGGGTCAAAGGAGACATTCCTCAAACACTTTTTGTCCTGCCTCACTGATCAGGGATGCTTGCTAGAACTCAGCGAAGTCCAGCACCACAGGCACCTTACCTACCAGACCCTGAGTCAGTATAGCAGTGTGCCTTGGGGGATGCTGGTCACCAGCAGAGCTGGTGGTCACCAGTGTCACTGTGGTTTGGCCAACAGAAGGATGACTTTGTTGAGTGTGGTCCTGGAGGGTCACACCCAGCTCTGCTATTCCCCATGTGACCTTCAGTCAGCAACTGAGTCCTGGTTTCCTCAAGCAGAAAATAGGAAGTACATGCACAGTCCTCACCATACAGGCATAAGGGTGTGAGGGAATGGATTAACACCCCAAATTTGGTTCAGCTATTGAAGTGGGTGATGCTATACAAACCAAGGGAAATGGAGAGACCTGTTATGGCAAGGCTTTGTGGGAAAACGGGGTGGTCCTAAAAGGGCTTTGGGATCACAGAGGAGAGTGGTGGAGGGTTTTGTTTGTTTGTTTTTATTGTGTTTAATAGAGTGGTCTCTGGCTGAGGGTCTCATGGGACAGGACCGGTTATGGGTTGAATCTCCTGTTGTTGCTAGTGAAAGAACACCAGACTTCTCATACCTTCTTCTGTAGGATGAAGAGATGGGCGAGGAAGTTGTCAGCAAGCAGCTTGCAAGCAACACAAGCAGAATTGATTAGAATTTGTTTAGAACAAACAAAGCAAATTATCCTACTCGGTTATCTTCCACTGGTCCCAAGTTACATCACTCTAGGAGTTGTTTGTGAGGTCTGGGGTTTTGGTTTTTGACACAGAGACTAACTATAGTCCAGATTGACTACAACCTGGAAATCTTCCTGCCTCAGCCTCTCAAGTGCTAGGGTTCTGGGCATCAGCCCCCACTAAGCCATTCTAGGAGTTTTAACATAACAATGAAATGCCCCATATACATTTATAAAACGGGCCTATCCTCTAATACCAAGAGAACTTCACCTGTGATGAGCTCATGTTGACCCCACAGACCAAACCAATGTGTTTTGTATGAGCTCCTAAGAGTCGTATGAACTTGAGAGTTGAGGGGTGGGGAGGGTGGGGGATTGAAGGGGAGGGGTGGTGGTAGTGGTGGTGTTTCACAATGTCTTTTGACACATGCTTGAGTGTGTGTGCCCACAGGTGTGACTATGTGACTGTCCTGTGCTTGACTACACAGCCACCAATAACATTAGTATCAGTGCCTGGTGATCACCTAAATTTTTGTTTGTTTGTTTGTTATTGCCGCCCCCCCCCCAAGACAGGGTTTCTCTCTATAGCTCTGGCTGTCCTGTCCTAGAACTCACTCTGTAGACCTATCTGGCCTCAGACTCACAGAGATTCTCTTGCCTTTGCTTCCTGGGATTGAAGGCCTGTGTCCCCACTGCCTGGCTGGATCTTTTTTTTTTTTTTTTTTTTTTTTTTTTTTTTTTTTAATCAGAATCCTTAACCTTACTAACAAGTTCTTTTTGCCATTTAATATAGCAGGAATTGAGGTTTGCACATCTTTGGAGGGACTTACTCCCTGCCATGACATTTTCATTTCATACATTATTTGAAAATTTAACCATATGATTATATCAGAAGTTATATCTCTCTCTTTTTTTCCTCACTGAGTCCTATGCCTTTATAAGGACAAGCCACAATTTATCCAGTTGGTAGATGTTTGTGTTTCTAGTTTTTATCTATACTAATGAAATTGTGTAGCATTCTTAAATCTCTGTGTGATACACATTTTAACTTCTCTTGCATACAAACACCCCAAGTGCATTATGGTACTCAGAACATTGAGACAGAATTGTCCCTTAAGACAGCCTTACAGTAACTGAGTAAAGGGATGTTGGTTGGTTTTCATAATACCAGGGATATGGAGGGGAGCATAGATGCTATGGTGATATGTAAATTAGTTTGGTCACATGGTAAGAGTATATCTAACTTTAGAAGAAAATGTTAACCCATTTTCCAGTGTGGCTTTGCCATTTTGTGTCTTACCAACAATACATGAGAATTCTTATTGTTCTGAACAGTGATTTTAAAAATTAAGAGATTGGATTTCAGTGAAGCTCAGTTTCCCTGTCTTCTTCCTTATCTTGGGGCCAGTGTGTCTAAGGAATTCACAACTAACCCAGGTTCACTGGGGATTTTGTCTTTGATGAGCTTTTAAATTTAATAGACTTTTATCTCTTAAGTTAAAGGCCTATGATCTGATTTAACTTAATTTTTGAGTATTACTTGAAAGTAACATTGTATTCATGTTACAGCCACACCCAATCCTTCGGGACCCTGATGAAAATTCTGTGGGTACTTGAACCTGAATGGACCTCTGACTTCCCCTTCTGTTTCACTGAGCAACATGTCTGCCTCTGCCAGCCTACATATCTTTGATTACTATAACTTTCAATGCTCATGTCATCCAATTTAATTTCCTCTTTCTTCTTTCGATTGTTTGGCTTCTTTGTGTATATATTTTAATCGTCTCAGCCATTTCTATCAAAGAACCTGCTGCATTTCCACTGGGATTGCATTGAATCTTGACTCTATAAATTGCTCATCAATATTGAGCCTACAAAACCAGGGACATTGTTTGCACCATTGAATTAGGTCCTTTGAAATTTCTCTCATCAGTGTCTTGTTAATGTTTTATTAATTTTTTTCCAGTGTGTATCATACTTTTGAACAGTTGCAAACGGCTTTATTTTCTTAATGTCAACTTCATTTATTTTAAAGCACTAATGTCTTGATTAAACTTTTAAATTCCTGAGTTAATCCATAAAATTGTGATATCATGTCCATTTTACAAGGTGGTCATGAAGGGTAATGAAAGTCATTTAACTTAAAGCACCAATATTTAAAAATTATTCTAGAAAAAGATGCTTCAGAAAAGTTTCCATTTAATGGGCACAGCATAGCCAGGCATTCATGGTGCGTGCCTTTAACCCCAACACTCGGGAGGCAGAGGCAGGCAGATCTCTGTGAGTTCAAGTCCAGTCTGGTCTACAGAGCGAGTCCCAGGACAGCCTCCAAAGCCACAGAGAAAACCTGTCTCAAAAAACAAAGAAACAAACAAACAAAACAAAAAGTGATATGATCCTGAATAATCCAAACAGTCCCTAAGTCCGATGACAAGTGTCCATATGAGGAGGGCACAGAAGTGAGTGAGCAGCAAGAGAGAGTGGCAGTGGGTGCAGCAGTAGGCACGGAAGCCACCGGAAGCTGAGAGGTGCAGCAGTCTCTCCCTGAGGGTTCTGAGGGCCTTGCATGGCCCAGCTGACTCTCGAAGGCAGGGTTCTGGCCTTCAGCTGTGTGAGAAAATAGCTTTTAAACCAAGAAGCTTAAGGTAATGGCTATGGTGGCTTTAGAATATCAAGTACTGTTATCCCATGTTGCATACAGTAGGCAAACTGGTACCTTCCAGCAGTTTTTTCTGTGGCCTTTCCTCAGGATGCACAGTTGGACAAGAAAGGAGAGGAGGGGAGGGAAGGGAAGGAAAGGGGAGGGTAGGGGAGGGGAGGAGAGGAGAGGAGAGAGGAGGGAAGGGAAGGGGAGGGGAGGGGAGGGAAGGGAAGGAAAAGAGAGCAAGGGAAGGGGAGGGGAGGGAAGGAGAGGAGAGAAGAGAGGAGGGAAAAGAGAAGTGAAGGTAAAAAAGGACAGGGAAGGGGGAAGTTGGGAGGGGGGAGCAGAGGAGAGGAAAGAAGGGGGAGGGAAGAGGGGAGGGAGGAGAGAGGAAAGAGAAGTTTCTTGTTTATAAGGACATCAATCCTATAAAATTTAGAACCACTAATTTGCGAGTGATTAAGTAATGTTAAATCTTCAAGTTTTCTATTTTTCCCATATCTGGTATTACATGTCTTTATGTATGTATTGTAGTATGTATGTATGTATGTATGTATGTATGTATGTATGTGAACCCATGTATGGATATGTGCACATGAGTGCAGGTGCCCTTGAATACCAGAAGAGGGTGTTGGAGCTGGAGGTGGGAATTAACTTCAGCCCTCTGCAAGAGCAGCGTGCACTCCTCCACTGAAGTCTCTCCGGTCCCATTGGATTCCCCCTCTGTGTCTGTGTGTTCATTTGTTTATATGCATTGAGGGAAATGATGGGTTCCATCATTATATTTTCACAATGCATACTATGTATTTTGATCATATCCCCATCTCCTCGTGCTCCCTGACTGTGTTTTGTGCAGAACTCATGCTAACAGCCTCTGCCACTCCAGGTTAGCACTGGTGCTGCTGGAGAGAGCTATTTTAGTCTTCTCAGTGGCTCCTTTAGGGTTTGCTGTGCACTTTTCTGGAGAGTTTGTTTTCAAATAGGGCATGCTGGGAAACTTCCAGCAATGTGTTTGCACCCCACCCTAGCTGTGTTCTGCAGCCTCACACATTTCAATCTGCATGTATTATAAATGCCACAGTGCTCTAGTGCTCTGTCACTTTTACCAGTTGTATTTTAAAGAGACTTAAAACTAGAAAAACATATATTTACTGACACATTCACCATATTGGTTCTTTTCATTCATTTATAAGATCCAAATTTTTAACTAGAATTGCTTTTTTTTTTTTTTTTTTTTTTTTTTAAATTATCTCAATTTTAGCTGGGCAGTGGTGGTGCATGCATTTAACCCCAGCATTTGGGAGGCAGAGGCAGAGGCAGGCAGATCTCTTTGAGTTTGAGGCCCACCTGGTCTACAAAGCTACACAGAGAAACCCAGTCTTGAACCCCCCCAAAATTATCTCAAATTTTATGCCTTTGAAAACACTTAAAAAAAAAAAAACCTGTACCAGGTTCAGCCCTTCATTGTTTTTATGTGAAGTCTATGTCTCATCTTTCCCCATGAGCTAAATTGAGTTCTGCCCTCCCCCACGTCAACTACGTGGTGAAGTCCCAAAGCCAGTGTGACTATTTTTGGAGATGGAATTTTGAGAGAATAACTGAGCTTAAATAATCTCATGAGGTTTGGGTTCTGATTGTACAGGATTGGTTAAAGGAAGGGGAACCCCACCCCTGTGTCTGTACCTCAGGGAAGTGTGCACACTGACATGGAGAGCATAGTTAGAAGGCAGCCTCATCAGAACCCAACTGTGTTGAATCCCTGTGTTCAGACTCCAGCCTCCAAAGGAAACCAGTCTGTATCATCTTGGTCACCCAGTGTGTGGTGTTTCATTATGGAAACCTTAGAAGGCTACTGCGTATTATTTTTCTATCTCACATATTCTTGTTTCCTCTGGCATGCCTAAGACTTGTACTTAAGTATTTCTAGTATCTACTATAGCATGCTGTCATAGTTAGCTGCAGCTGTCAACTACACAAACCTAGGGTCACCTGGGAGGAGGAAACCTCAACTGAAGAAATGGGGAATTTTCTTTCTTTTAAAAACTTATTATTATTGTTATTATTATTATTGAGAGTATAAATACAACCATTTCTTCCTTCCCCTCCCCAAAACCTTATCATATAACTCTTCTTGCTCTCTTTCAAATTCATGACCTTCTTTTTTTTCACTAATTGTTGCACACACACACACACACACACACACACACACACACACAGCACATAAATAAATAAATAAATACCATCTGTTCTGTATAATACTCCTTGCATGGATGTTTTCAGGGCTGACCATCTGATACTGGATATCTAATTGGTATGCTCATCCCTGGGGAGGACTGTTTCTCCTACTCTCAGCCTTCCTTGATTTCTTGTAGTCCTCTGTGTAGGGTTAAGGCCTTGTGGAATTTACCTTGTCTTCTTCAGCATGTCTAGAGTTATTGTCCTTGTTTAGGTCACATTTAGGCAGCCAAGTTAGTGAGACTTTGTATCTGTAGCTTCTGACATCTCTAGGAGACACAAAAAACTCTGGTTTCTCTGGCTCTTACAATCCCTTCTGTCTATCTCTTCCACAATGACACCCGAACCTTAGGTTCAAGAGTTGTATAAATGTATCCACTGGGACTGCGCTCCACACCTCTGCATTTTGGTGGTTGTGGTTTTCTGTAGTGGTTTCTGTCTGTTGCAAAGAGAAGTTTCCTTGAGGAAGGGTGAGGACTACACTTATCTGTGGGTATTAGGATAAATATCCAGAATGTAGTTAGGGATTGTGCTGGTTTAGGAAAGTAATGGTTGTAGCTTCTCCTCCTCATGGCTTCACTAGCCCTGGGTAGTTGGCCACGTTTCCAAAACCAGTCGTGATTTCCTTTTTGTGGACTGGGTTAGAGAGCTATTGGCTACTACTGGGGTAGACATGCAACTGCTTCACCCTTAGTGTCATTATGCCACTCTGGTTGTTGCTGTGGTTCCTAGGTGCCACAGCCAGGTAGGACTGTCGGTTGCTTCTTCCCTCCTTTGGAAGCTGGCATGGAGCTAGTTCTCAGGGAGGAGGCTTTCAGGCTAGTTCCAGCTCAGGGCCTCTAGGTCCCATGTCTAAAGTGCAAATGTCTTCAGCAATAGGGATTGACTTTCTACCATGTTGAGGCAACCAAGAGTAATAGCAATAGCCTATAATGCTTGAGGAGACTCTTGACCAACTTTTGTGGCATATTAGTTTTAAGATATGTTACAATAGTTTATGCTGTGGAACATTAGTTTAATGATACAAAGATATGTTGCATCCTTTTATGTTGCATTTGTTTAACTCTGTAAAGCTGTGTTACTTTGCCTGCCTAAAACACCTAATGGTCTAATAAAGAGTTACATGGCCAATAGCTAGGCAGGAGAGAGAAACAGACAGGGCTGGCATGCAGAGAGAATAAATAGAAGTAGAAATGTAGACAACAAAGATCAAGAAAAGGAGGAGAGAAGGAGGCCAGGGGCCAGCCACAGCCACAGAGTAAGAAAGAAAGATATACAGAATATAGAATGGTTAAAAAGTACCAAGGCAAAAACATATTTCAAAAGAAACGGCATAATTTAAATTAGAAAAGCTGCCTAGAAACGAGCCAGCTAAGGACGGGTTTTCATAAGCAAAAATAAATCTCTGTGTATTTATTTGGGAGCTGAGTGGCAGGCCCCCAAAGAATAAAAACAAGAAAAAAAAAATCAACTACAGTGAACCCTGACCAACAACTTAAAAGCTGGTTTCTCAAGTGGGGTGTTTTCTTAATTGCTTATTGATATAGGAGGGCCTATCCCCACAGTGGGTAGTAACATTCCTAGGCTGGTGGGCCTGGGCTGAGCAAGTAAGAGAGTGCAAGCTAGCATGCAATGATGCTTTACTTGGCTCCTGCTTCTGGGTTTGCATCCAGGCTCCTGCCTTGAGCTTTTGCCCTGACCTCCCTCAATGACAAACTAAACCTCCATGGAAAAAAAAGCAAAAGTCCCTTTTCTTCCCAAGTCACTTGATGAGAAGCAAGCTATACCGTGTGCCTTTTTTTTTTTTTTTTTTTTTTTTTTTTTTCAAGTTCCTTCATGTTTTCTGCATGGGTCTTGGTGAGTTCCTTGAATCTGAGTTCATAATTTCCATCAAATTTAGAAATTGTTTAAAGTAAATTTTAGGAAACTGTTGCTATTTTTTAAATACAATTTCTGTTCCCCTTTCAACCCATGCTAATTTTTAGGGAGGAAAGGGAATTGCAATTTCAAGTGTTCTGGGCAGTGTGATCTCATCTTACAGTTACTGACATCCTATTCATATCCTTCCCCTTTTGTCTGTTTTATGTGAATGACTTCCATCGCCAAGCTTCAAGTCCACTATTTTTTTTTTCATTTATAATATCTACAGCATTGTTAATTCCATTTGATGTGATTTTCCACAGAATTTATATTTTATCACTAAAGACTCTATTGGGCCATTTCCTGTTTTTGTCATTTCTCCCTCATAATGCTCACATTTCCCTCTATCTTCTTGAATACATGCAGTATTTTTTTTTAAATGACAGATCTTTATATTTTCTCCTAGTTCTAGAGGCTAGAACTCTAAGATCAAGGTGCCTGGAGCTCCAGTGTCTTCTTGCCTTGTAGAAAGTCGTCTTATCCCCATGAGTTCCTTCTTCTTTCCTCTGTGTCTGTGTCCTTGGGGTCCCCTCATACAGCCAGATTTCTTCAGCTTCTAAGGCCACCAGTCAGAATGGACTAGGGACCCATGTAATGTTCTTATTTTAAACAATTAACTGTTAAAATATCCTGTATCCAAATCAGCCACATTCTGAGGTCCTGAGGGGTCAGGACAGGAATGTATGGACTGAGGACCCTGCACAGCCCAGAAGTTACAGGCTCATTTGTGCTGAGAGTGGCAGCATCTCACAGGGTCCTCCAGCTTTGCTTGCTTCTGCATTAGGCCGTTCTGCTGGTTCAATTGCTGTTTTTCTTTTTCTTACTCTTCCTACCCTGATTGGTCAACTTTTGTCTGTGATTCCACTCTTGTCTCCTCCTAAAGGTCCTACCTATCAATAATTAGAAGTCTCCCTCCCCTTCCTCCCAGCTCAGGGCTACATCATCAGTAAGAAATTTCCCAAATGTAATACTTCCCTTTATCTTTCTCCTTCATTATAGCCTACAGGAGATATTCCGCCTTTTCTTTCTTTTTTGTTTTTGTTTTTTTTTTTTTTTTTTTTTCCAGATAAGGAACCAATCTACCCCAGGATAACCTGGAGCTCACTAAGCATCCTAGGATGGCCTGGAACTTGTCATTTTCCACACATGAAGTATTTTAATGGATGGTCTAGTATTCTTTACCAGTTTTATTGCCCTATATAATTATTTTTATAGTTACATTTTTGTCCAATTTCACATTTCTTTAAAATTAGAAGCTGAATCTGATTCTTACAATTAATTCCATTGTGTTGAGAATCCAAAACTTTTAATGTTGCCAAATAAAGGAGTTATTTACCATAGGTCCTCAAGGGAATGCTCAACAACTGATCATATAGTGAAATATTAAAACTTATCATCGAATTCATCCTAAATTGGGGAAAACTGTTCTTAGGCAAAATATGATTGTACCAGCAGATATAAAAAACTGTCTCTTAAAAACAGTAATATTGTGGCTCTTGGTATTTTTCTTCCCCTCTGGCCCAGCCACAGTTGCGGGTGTTTCATAGGTGTATGCTTTTAGACTATGCCTGTCTTTAAGACTATGCTTTAAGACATAGCCCCACTGAAAGGAGTGGGGCTATGAGCTGCTTCATACGTAGTCAGATTGTCATTTGCACATGCCTAGCATAGCTTCTGAAATGGCACAGATAGAATTTCCCATCTGTGGTCAGTATCTAGTAAGTGCTCAATACTTGCAGGCATATTCCAAATTGTTCAGTGAAAGAGGAGCTGCAAAAATCTCCTCTGTGCAAAACCTTATTGTTTGGTTACTTGAAATGAAGTATTTGTGTGTCACTTGCTTGATGGCACCTCCTTTAAGGAAGGGAATGTGTGATACTATGTTGCAAACATATTTGTAGAAGCAAGAGCAGAGGTGCCTGCTCATGTTCAAAGAAGTTTCCTGGATCACTTACTGGAATCTCTAGAGCACAAATGTCTCTAAGTCCCTGCATACTTGGAGCATGAGGAGATGCAAAGACAGTCAGAATGATAACAGACAACCTGAGGCGCTGAGGAGATCAGCTAACACAATTGGTCTAGGGCCCATTAAAGTCTAGGTGCACTATCTGAAATGGGCAAGCTTCTGGCAAAAGACTGGCTTTCTTGAGGTGAACTCTTACATTAAGGATAGCATCAAATATAGTAAGATGGGTTTTCGTGATGCACAGATTAAATCACCCAAATTAAGATTACATTCCAAAAGCAGGTCTTTCTTATACATTTTGTGATTTTACAGTTCATGTTTGAAATTTACAAACATTTTGGCCACTTAATATGTTCACTGTCTAAATCTGATTGTCAACATTTCATTATTGCTGTGTCTTTGGTGTTTATATGATCACACCCAAATCTGAGAGAAAATAACAGATGTTCAGTTAAATATTTTCTCTCTGTGTGTGTGCATGCCAGAGCATGGGCACTCCACTCGTGCAAAAAGCCTGCCTACCCGCTTTCCAAAAAACATCAACATTGTTTACTGTTGGTCAGTTTTTCTTGTTAGGTTTTCACAGTCAGAACATGATGAAAGGAAATGAATCCTATGTAAGGTATTTGAAAAACAGTTAACAACAAAGAGCTCTAATGTCCCATATTTATCAGGAGCAAAATGTGTTACATGCTTCATGGAATAAAACAGTGACGTTATTGGTTGTGTGACTCTGAGCATTTAGGTGGAGGCGCTGGCTGTGGCTCTGATAAATTCTCGGCACAGGTATAAAAGAGGAGAGTGACTGCTGCTTTCAGTGTGTTATGAATTATCTGTAATCTGTATTGCCTGATTTTACAACAGAGATGAGCACCAGTGAACTTAAATACTATATTTAAAGTGAATAGCTTCTTTTTCTTGACAGGATAATTATCTTTATAAATGCTAGGTCACCTAAATATTCTTTTCAAAAACATTCTTTTTGACAATACTCACTTGATTAATATTGGAGTAATAATTTCAATGGGAAAACATACACATTATTATATAAAATACAAGAGAAGCCCTTGCCATGAAAACACTGTATTGCTTTCTCACAGAGCTGGTGAAATTTGATTTAAAAACAAAACAAAAGGAGTTTCCACTTACCCTATAAAAACCCTAAACAAACAAACAAAAATCAAGCAAAAGTCCCATTGAGATACATGACGATACATGTAGACTTTTTAAATGACAGACATCTGTCCATTTGTAGTCACACTGGACAACCATTGAGAACAGAACAGGCACCCTGATACACAGCCCTTTCCTGTGATGTAGAAATAAATGTATGAGTTGTTCTTGTAATTAACTTTGAACTTACCACCCCAGATTCTACGGTTGTATTATTGGTGATTACTGGTGAATGGTTGTGGGGACAAAGTCCTCAGGAAATGCACATTGTTGACTCGAGCATAGCCATGTCAAGGACACCAGTGCCCCGGACTCATCAAGATGGCAAGGCCTTCTGGGGTCAGGCTCAGAGGAATGGCAAGAACTTCCCCTGGTTCAAGCATGGATGTTGGGGAGCAGCAGACATTCAACTCAAACCAGCAAGTAGGGAGGTGCTGGCCACGCCTTCTTCCTCCTGGATGACTGGTCACACCCACACACCCACACACCCACACATACACACCCCCCCACACACACACAAAGACCACCTGCTGAGATGCTAACCTACCTCCTTGCTTCTGCTGGACAGAATAAATTTGCTGAGTTTCTGGGCTCCTGCTGGCAGTCTCTGTCTGAGCACATGGACCACCCAATCCCAGCTTTCCATTACTGTGTCTGTCATTTCTTCATTCCCTGTTGCCCTAGTCAGATCAAGCTATGCAGCAAATAGTTATTTCTCCTTTTCAGCAGTTATATTAGTGAAAAGTGCATGATGACTAAACAAACATAAATGTATATAAAAGATTTCAAATTAGCATAAAAAACAAGTAGCCACATGTTGCAGGCTTTTTCTTTTGGGCTACCAACCAGCTTCCAAATCATGACTTATTACTTATTAGTTATGAATGCTTGGCCTTAACTTATGCTCATTTCTAGTTAGCTTTTTTTTTCCCTTTAACTTAAATTAACCTGTTTCTCTTCATCTAAATTTTGCCTCAGGGCTTTTTATCTTTTCTTTCTGTATATCCTACTTGGTCTAGCTGACTGGTGGCTGCCTGTCTACCTGGCCGGCCCCAGGAATATCTTTCTCTCTCTTTCTCCCTTGTTCTCGTCTCTTTCTTCTCTTCTCTTCCCTCTGGAGCCTAGATTTCCCCTCCTATTTATTCTCTCTGCCTGCCAGCCTCAGCTATCCCTTTTCTGGCTTGCAATTGGCCATTCAGCTTTTTATTAGACCACCAGGTGCCTTAGGCAGGCAAGGTGAAACAAATACAATACATCTTTACATCATTAAACAAATGCAGCATAAACAAATGCAACTCATCTTCACATAGTTAAATATTCTGCAGCATAAACAAATGTAACACCTCTTTGCCCAGTTAAAATATTATTCCATAACAGCCATATTTGTAGGTTGGGATCTTGAGTGGGCTCAACCCATAGGATTGCTCTCCTGCCTCTGGTGCCACTGGGGAATGAACTAATCTTTAGGAGGGAGGGACTAGTGGAAGGAAGGTGTGTTGTGAGTGTTTGCTCTGAGGAGAGCATAAGGACCCTGGCCTCTTCCTTTGTCTTTGCTTTCCAGCCATCCTGAGAGGAACAGCACCCCTTGAGATGTTCTGCACAGCCCCAAAAGCAGTAGAGCCAACTGACCAAAGACTGAAACCGATACCTAAGATCATGAGCCAAAACAAGTTGTTCTTCCTTCTAAGTTCCTTGTAGCAGGTATAACAGCAACTGCCATACACCTGCCATAGGGTAAAAAGCAGTCTGAACTAATACCTGTACAGGCAAAACAGACAAGCTTCGAGGATGCCACTGTTGAGCTGCTATTTGAGATGCAGGTAGGATTAAAGCCAAATATGCCATGTCTACAGCATAACAAGTTTGACAATTCTCCAGCAACATATTGCTCAAATTAATGATTGAACAAAAGGCTATATACTTATTTCAAATGATGGCTCCATTATTTGATATATTTTTGGCTTGCTTCCTTTGACATCAAGGTTGCCATGAAACTCAACAGATGTGATTTCAAAAGCATCTAGAGAAAGTTGTAAGACAGGAGCTTTAAGAGGCATTTCATTGCAACCTCAGAGACACCCACGCTAGGGAAGCATTGCCTCCATTCTACAGATAATGGGACTTTGTTCCAGAAAGGAGACTTGGTCCCATTCCTATGGCTATCAGTGAGTTCTAGCCTGCCTTGTCAATGTGCCACACACCACTGGCTACATGCAAGGCATGGCTACATAGAAACAAGATACTATCTCAGTCAGGGTTACTATTGCTGTGATAAAACACCATTACTAAAAGCAAGTTGAGGGGGAAGGGGTTTACTTGTCTTACACTTCTACATCACTGTTCATCACTAAAGGACATCAGAACAGGAAATCAGACAGAGCAGGGACCTGGAGGCAGGAGCAGTTGCAGAGGCCATGGAGGGGTGCTACTACTACTACTTACTAACTTGCTCCTAATGGCTTGCTCAGTCTGCTTTCTTATAACCTAGGGCACCAGCCCAGGGAAGTCACCACCTACCATGGGCTGGACCTCTCCTATCAGTCACTAAGAAAATGCCCTACATTTGCCTACAACCAGATTTTATAGAGACATTTCCTCTATTGAGGTTGCCTCCTCTCAGATGTATATAGATTGTGTTAAGTTGACATAAAAGTATCCAGAACACTCACCTTCTTTATCAGGCTGAGGTTATTTAATTCTTTCAAAGGCTGATTTTGTGTATGTGTATAAGTGTTTTGCCTACATGTATGTATCTGCACCATGTGCATGCCTGGTGCCCTCAGAGGTCAGAAGAGGTGTTGTATCCCCCTGGAAGTGGACTTGAAAATAGTTGTGAGCTGTCACATGAGTGATGGGAACCAAATCAGGGTCCTATGCCAGAGCAACAGTTGTTCTTAACTGGTGAATGTGTTCAGCACTTAACGTTTCATAATGTATTGCACTTGGATGAGTTGTTTGAGATGAAACCCTAAGTGTTCACATTGTTTAATGCTATAGGGAACAAAACTTTTAATTATTCATTTCTAGTATATGTAAAGTTAAAATTTTTATTGATATCATATCTTTCAAGCTCTTTAAAACACTTATTAGTTCTATGTAAACAATGTCTTTTTCAAGTGGGAGACATATCAGCTTCCTCTTTTACAATCTATATGCCTTTTTAAAAAACTGATTCATCACATTGGTTTAAACATCCAATATGTTAATTAGTGACAGCAGACATCCTTGATTTATTCATGATTTTAAGGGGGAAAGTATTAAGAATTTTACCATGAAGAATTATACTAGCTGTGGATCTTTTATAGATTCTCTTTATCAAACTGAGAAAATGCGCTCTTATTTCTGCTTGCTTAGAGGCATTTTATAATCAGAAATTGATGTAGAATTCTTTAAAATGTTTTTCTATGCTAACAGAGTTGGATTTTGTCTGTTAATGCAATGTTATCTTAACTGACTTTAAAAGATTTATTTTTATGTAATGTGCACACACACGCACACACACACACACACACACACACACACACACACACACACACACACACACACACGCTGCTCCTGCATGGCAAGGGACAGAGACTCTGTTTCTCTGTTCCTGGGGGAAAAACACAAACAGCCCCTCAGACCCTAGCTAATAGGGGGTGGGTTGTTGCCATTGTCCTGTAATTATATCCTTCCATCTGACCCATCCCAATGTTTGAGAGGGTTTGTTCCAATGTCTCTCCATGGCAGACAAGTTATTTTTATCTATAGTCAAAAAACTTAAAATATAAAGTATGGTAGATAATTGAGAATTGTTTAGGGGTGGCATGAGTGCGTTCCACGATGGCTTGTCCCGTAGGGTTGTGTGGGATGACAAATGAGTGATTAATATGATGTTCCTTGAAAAAGGCTGTGAGTCAATGACTAGCATATGCGGGGCCATTATCTGTTTTTAAGATATCAGGAACACCCATATAGGCAAAGGCCTGTAAACAGTGAGATGACATCTTTAATTTTTTCTCCAGAGTGTAGAGACACAAAAACCACCTTAGAATATGTATCCACAGAAACATGCATATATTTTAATTTTCCTACTTGAGGCAAGTGAGTGACATCCATTGCCAAAGATTGTTAGCCCTTAGTCCCCGGGGGATTCACCCCCCCTCATTGGGGTAATTATGATAAGAGGCGCAATCAGGGCATCGAAAAGTAATCTGAGTGGCAACGGTAAGGAGCAGTTAGTATGAAACTTAAGATAGTGTGCATTTAGGTGATACCACTCATGAAGCTGGGGAGTGTGTTGCTCCTCTGTGAACATGACTATTGGGGGCCGAGTTAAAGAATCAGCAAGTTGATTTCCCTGGGCAAGGGGTCCTGGGAGGCCTGTATGGGCACGTATGTACCCCACAAATGCAAGGTGTATCCGCTGCCAGATAAGATGTTGAAGCTTAACTAGTAGAGAATGAACTTGAGAGGTGGGAAGAACATATAGAGAAGTCTCTAATGGCTTTACAATGTTAGCAACATAAATGCTATCAGTATATAGATGAAAAGGTTCTTTATCAAACAACTGAAAGGCCATTAGGCAAGCAACCAATTCGGCAACCTGGGGGACATTTGCCCTGTAGGTGTCCTCTTTTGCATTTGACCAGAAACTACTACAGCAAAACCCTTAGAGGAGCCATCTGTAAATAAACACTGAGCGTGCTCCTTGAAGGGGGGGGGGCTCCTTTATAATCTTAGGAAAAATTACAGGGTGCTGCCTAAAAAAAAGACAGCAAGGGGCTATTTGGGTAGTGGTTATCAAATTTAGCTCCCATAGATGTGATAAAGAGCGTCCATCCATCATGAGAGGTCTGTAAATGTTTAACCTTTTTCTTGTCATAGGGGAGAATGATCCTATCAGGGGGCTTTCCAAAGGTTTGGATGCTAAATTTATGTGCTTTCCATAACAACTGTAATATCAAATCATAATAGGGGGACACCACCTTCCTAGGAGAGGCTGACAAATGAACCCATATATAGGACCATTTTGCCAAAAAACAGCCGTGGGTGAAAAACTGGAAGAAAGTACAACCACAAAAGGGGTTGTTCATAATCTAGGCGACAAAGATGGACTTTCTCAATTCTTTTTAATAACAATTGGATGGCCTCCTTGGCCTCCGGTGTAATTTTTCTGGGAGAGGTTGGAGCTGGATCCCCTGGAAGAATATCATAAAGTGGTCTAGGCTCTCCTATTTTAATGGAAAGACAGGGGCGGACCCATTGAACATCTCCTAAGAGTTTTTAAATTTGAACAATCAATTTGGAGCCTTTGAGGCCAGAGGGTGGTCTGTTGGATTTGATGGCCCAGATAAGTGTAAGGAGGTTTCTTTTGAACCTTCTCCGGGGCCAAAATAAATCCACAAGCCTCCAGGAGCTCCTGCAATTTAGCAAACACTTCAAGACATCTCTCCTCAGCAGGTGCTGCCAGCAAAATATCATCCATATAATGGATAATGTAAAGATCAGAAAACTTGCGCCTTATAGGATCCAGGCAGGCAGCCTCATAATCCTGGCATATTGTAGGACTTTGGCCATCCCCTGGGGGAGCACCACTCATTGAAACCGAAAATTAATCGAAGGAAGGCTAAATGCAAACTTGGGGCTATCTTGGGAGTGCAGCAGAATGGAAA
This sequence comes from Phodopus roborovskii, assembly GCF_943737965.1. Lineage (NCBI taxonomy): Eukaryota > Metazoa > Chordata > Mammalia > Rodentia > Cricetidae > Phodopus > Phodopus roborovskii. The sequence continues at coordinate 98,969 of NW_026125411.1, forward strand.
AGAAGCAATCCTTTAAATCAATAACAATTAGATGCCAATATTTAGTAATAGCCACAGGCGAGGGCGAGCCGGGTTGAAGGGCTCCCATAGGCTACATTGTTGCATTAATGGCCCTCAAATCCTGGAGCAATCTCCATTTCCCTGAAGCCTTTTTAATCACAAATATAGGGGAATTTCAGGAAGAGGTGGAGGGGATCACATGTCCTGCCTCCAATTGTTCTTGAACTAGCAGGAAAGCAGCCTGAAGTTTTTCTGTGGTTAAGGTTCCACCCACACTGGATGATCAGAAAGCCATGTAAAGGTGGGGGGGGGGGGCTGGCGGTGCAACAGCGACCCTCATTAAAAATGGCCAAATCCTTTTCTGTCACCTGGAGCCCGGGTGTCTAATGGGAGAGTGGCCACAGAGCGAACTTCTCCTTGCTCCTTGCTCCAGCTTACTTAGCCCTCATCCTTTGTCCCAGCCCATTTTACATATCATCCGAAGAGCTTGGTTGTTTTTGCTGAGTGCCTTAGGTGAGGGTTTGGGTAGTAAGGACAACTCCCATCTCTTGTAAGAGATCCTGTCGCCATAAATTAGTGGGGAGGCTGGCCAGGATATAGGGCTGGAAGTAACCTGAATGGCCCTCAGCATCTCTCCATTTTAAAATTCTTAGGCTCTATTGAGGGATTGCTTGCCTGATCCCTTGAAGGGTGGCAGTTCCACTCTGCTTGGGCCAAGTGGAGGGGACAGAAATATCCGCCCCAGTGTATGGGGGCGGGGGGGACTCTCTGCCCTTTCTGTCTGATCTCTGATTCTAGCCTTCTTCAATTCCTTTTTAAGAGCAGTGATCTCAGCGAGCAATTGTTCCTCCTCCGACTCTGAGGTAGGATCTGAATTACTTTCACTTTCTACATCTGACAAGGAAGGATATAGGCCACTTTCGGAAGGGCACCTCTCCTTGGGCCACTCTCCAGGGTCCTTAGGAAAGGCCCTGTCTTCCCCTGATCTGCGGCTTCTTGGATACCCTCTTAGGCTCATCTTCCTCTCTTTCCAACTCAGAACATAATAACTGTCGAGTCTCTGTCTACTGTATCTCTTTTAAAACCTCCTTACTAGCCCGTTGAATGGATTTTTAAAAAGCCTTAGAGAGTTTTGTCTTTAGAAGTTCCTTTAATTGAAATTCTAATTCAACCTTTCCAGGTGAATTCTCCATCTCTCATTTTTCTATTTATTTATCCCAATACGTCCCGGCCAGCACAAAGGACAACCCCATCCACTTACCTTGCTTTCAGAATCTCGGTGGGACCTCCAATTGCCGTGCCGAGAATCTGCAGAGGGTGTCGGGATTAACAACCCAGGGTCTTGCTTGATGTTAAGAAACCTCTTGCTTGATGTTAAGAAGGCTCTTTTTTCCCTTTATTTTACTGGGGGGGGGTTGCTGGCTTTTATACCCTGGCAACAGATGGAGGAGGGGGAAGCAGAGGGGAGCAGTTAGTCATCTCAGGTTCCAAGGACCAGTTATGGTGCTTTCAGGGTTGCGGAAACCAAAGGAGCATTTTGCCCTAGAAAACATGTTTTTGTTTTCCTGTGGTTACAGCTGCCTGCCCTGAGGGCAGCAGGGGGAAGTGAATTCTTAGCTAAGGTCTTAATTCCTACATACACATGCACTTATGTGCACACCACATTGTGTGCCGCTGTCTGTGCATTTGATCTCTTGAAACTGGAGTTTTAGACCATTATAAGCCACCAAATGGGTGCTAGGAATTGAACCCTAGTCCTCTTGAAGAGCTTCTGGTGCTCTTAACAGTTGAGCCACCTCTTCAGCCTCTAACAATTGTGTCTTTGTGTCTTATATGTCCTTATATACTTAGCATTTATTAAAGGTTCTTGGTGTAGCACATAGTGGGTGCTTAATTAATCTTTCAAATTAATCAGGCGTGAAGCCATTTAAAAAGGTGTCAGGGAGATGGAGAATTCAGGTGTTACCTGGTGGAGTTCTTGCTTCCCTGTCTGGGTGCATATGCATGTGCTTGTGTATGCACGTGTGTGCCCAAGATTTCTCCATAGGCTGGGAGAAGCAACCTACTTCACACCTTCTGGCTGTGTAACTCATGCAAGAGGATTTCTCCCCAGGTCTAAGTGGAGACATTGTAGGGAAAGACTGTAATCAGCCCAGGTAAGAGCCAGGTCAGCAACACAAGGAACAGTGTATACTATTTTCTTAGCAAACTGGTTTTCTGGTAAAATGTGTCATTTTAAAAGTTATATCTGTTTGTTTATTTATTTATTATGTAATGTGGGTATTTTGCCTGCATATTTGTCTATCTGTGTACCATGTGTGTGCATAGTGCCTGTGGAGTCCAGAAAGGGGCACTGGATCCCCTGAAACTAGAGTTATAGATTGTGAACTGCAAGTACTGGAAATCAAACCCAGATCCTCTAGAAGAGCAGTCAGATCTCTCCAGACCCAAGATGTATCATTTTTTAAAAGTAAAATGTTGCTGGGCAGTGGTGGTGCATGCTTTTAATCTCAGCACTTGGGAGGCAGAGGAAAGTGGATTTCTGTGAGTTGGAGGTCAGCCTAGTCTAAAGAGTGAGTTCCATGCAGGTTAGCCAAGGCTATACAACAAACCCTATCTCAAAAAACCAAAACAAACAAACAAAGTAAAAATGTTGTATAAGAAAATAAATCCAACTATTCATAGAAATCCAGTGTTGATGCTTTTGAAACATCACTGTTTATAGATAGTTTCTCTGGAAAAGCAAAAATCTGGTGTCTGTGTTGCTTGTAGTTATCCTGGGAAAGGTTGGATGGCTTTAAAAAACAATTGATCCTATGATTTCTCCAGAGACACAAAAAGTGAACATTTTAGTTAAACACTAGCAAATGAAGAAAGAGAAGAAGTCCACCTCTTGGCCTGTACGTACTGAGAAATATGGTCTCTTCTGAGAACTGCAAATTGCTTTGCTCTCACCACCAAGCTCGGCTCACCTGTGTTAGGAAACGCCTGTCTACCTGCAGGGCAGTCTCTTTCTGAACACTTGGTACAAATTAAAGTTTGCCTCCAGGGACTCCAAAGGTTCTTCTGTGTCAAAAGCTAAAAGAGGCCAGACCTGTGATGGATGCTAAGTATTTAAATGTGTATGCAGCATAATTGCTCAAGAGGTATGGGCAGTAGATGGCTTCTGGAGCAAAGAGGAGACTAGACACTTTTCTCAGAGGATGGCTACTGGCAGGTCTCCTGGGGTCCTGGTGAATGGCCCCACACGTGTGCACATACAGGTAGCACTAACTGGACTCAATGAGTTATTAAAAATAAAAAGTACATGAAGCTGCAGATGTTCTGATGGCAGGAACTGGCGAAAACCACAGGGAGTGAATATGACCAGGACACATTGTGAAAATCTCAGAGAATAAGTTCAAGAAACTTGTATTGGTCTCCTTCACCAAGAAGTTCAGTGGGTTGGTCACTGAGGCTTAAATTTGGCAGCGCAACATCCCTCTGTATGGGGCCACAGTTAGCACACAGAGTGCCCCAAACAGACAAGGAGACTCTCATGCAAATCCCTGATTGTCCACAAAGCTGCTGCATCTCCTTTTGACTGACCAGTTAAGAGAAGATGACTTCTCTAGGCCAGATAGTTAGATCCCTGGGCTGGCAAGCAAAGGGGAGACTAGAATTTGGCTTTTACTTGCACCCAAGTGGAACCATCTGCATGTGCAGTGTGAAGCTTGTTCTTGCCTCTGTCCTGCCATTTCCAGTGTTAACCAATAGGGGTTTGTTGGGCAGGGCTGGGGGGGGGGGGGGCAGAGGATGCTCTACTGGAAGCAGGGCTCAACTGTGTTGGGCTGTAACTATGGCTTTCTAACAAATCTCTTGATGTATGAAGATTCCAGTGTTGGTTCTGTACTCAGTATTCACACACACACACACACACACACAACACACACACACACACACACACACATAAAATTTCCCCACATATTATTAGATAGATGGCAGAAGATCTGAGGGACTTGTCATAAGAAGCCCTGGGCAGCTGGAGTCTTTTTTTTTTTTTTTTTTTTTTGTCAGTACCTGCATTTCAGAGCTATAACTTATAGGCAGAGACAAGAGGGTGACAGTACCTTTGAGCAAAAACACAACCCTCCAGTGACCCCTCTGGCAATACATCAGAGGTTCTGCAATCCACCTTCAGGCAACAAATTGAGGCCAGCCAGAAATGACTGGAGAGCCCATGCCTGGCTCAGCTTTGAATCACTGTACTGCACTGCATGGCAGCTGGCTTCTACATCTGTGCACCAATACCTCTACACTGTGCCTGATTCATAGTCTGCCTGGACTGTCCCTGGGAGCATGCAAGGTAGAGACTACTTGTTGCAAAACTTTCTTTTGAATCAGGGTTGTCTTCAGGGTGTTCCTGGGAGTGGCTCCAAATAAGTGAGAGCCTTTCACAAACCTGTTGTAAGTCATCTGGGCTTTGTTCAGACAAATGCTGTGTTGTGCTGTCACCATCCTTGGTAAGAAAACAACTACACTGCTAACTCTTTTCCAGGATTGTTACCAACAGCTGTTCGGAAAGCAAAGGACTAGGACTCTCTCTTACTCATCCTCATTAGTTCAAATCTCACTGAGTAAGTAATACTATCAACAAATGAGAAGGATGATCTAGGTCCCTAAAAGACACGTATGTTGGTTTTCTTTCTTCTCTTCCCTCTGAAGTTAGGGGTGGGGGAGCAGAGGATAAGCACAGATACTTTTATTGATAGTGACTGAAGATCAAGGACTATTACTCAGTAGTTAGAAACAATGGCTTAGGAACAAGGCCTAACTCATTGGTAGAGTGTTTGCCTAGTCAAGGGCTCAGTCCAAAACCCTGCAATAAAGAAACCAAAAGGCAATGTAACCACACCCAAGGTTCAGGAATCATTGTGGAAGTTGGGGCAGAATGACTTTAAGAGAGAGAGAGGAACGGGGAGAGTATGAGTTTGCCTTTCAGAAATTCCAGAAACTACACCCATCAAGTCTCACCACATGGCTACCTAAGCATGACCTAAACAAGGACAATGCCAGTGGACATGATACCCAAGCCTCAACCCTACATAAAGAGCTACAGGCAACTGAGGAGTACTGAGAGGGGAGAAATAACCCCGAAACACACACATGTAAGTAACATTATGTGGACTAAGGAGATGATGCTTATATATTTAAATATATATATATATATATCTGCATGTATAAACATACAAACATTTCTAACGGCAAATTTGTTTTTAAAAAGAGACAATAAATTTGAAAGAGAGCAGGGTGGGTGGGGTAATACATGGTAGAGCTTTGAGGGAATAAAGGGAAAGGGGGAATGATGTAATTTTATCATAATCTCAGAAACTAAAAATGGCATTAAGAAAAGAAGGAAACTAAGAAGAAATGAACAGGAGAAGGGTTGATAGGTGTACAAGGATGAGAGAGTAGATAGTGTAAGTGTGGGACTATTGCGTGAGCTAGCTCTCCAGCACAGCCAGCATAAGATGTTAACACTGTTACACAGGTCAGTACCCGGCTAGCCCTCCTATTCCAGGGTCAACAGTGACAACAGAAACATCCTCGGGAACCTGGGAGGGTGCTGGCCTTCTAGGAACAGCCTGCTTTTAAGTCGTAAGATCAGAAAGCCCTAATTAACATTCCCTTAAAGTCCAGATGAGCTACACATCCCCAACAGTCTTCCTCTAGATCCACTTCAGAACAGTGGCAGGGCTCTAGATGGGAACCTTTGTGATAGCTACAAGTGGTGGTGGAAGTTGGGGGCTACAGAAGGAATGTGTGGTCTCAGGCCTCAGTGAGCTCAGCCCAGCATGCTAGGAGAAAAGAGGTGAAGAACAAGCGAGTAGAAAGGTGTTTATAGGGATGGCCAGGAGCTTTGGAGAATGAAATGCTGAAATCCATGAGAGCATCTGAAGAAAGCTCCTACCATGTGCAGGTACACTATTCTTTACAGGGACTGTAGAATGAGATTCTAAAATAGGGACTGTTGAGCTGTATTTGAGATATCCTCTTCCAGTTACATCTTATGTGCCAAATCCATCATGGCATCCACTTCTCAGTTCTGCATGCCTCAGTTCTGCATGCAATGCTAAGAGCAACCCCGAAACAAGGAAGTTAGGATGAAGATTGAGAAAGACTTTTCCTACCCAGCAGGTAAAGAAGACATCACTGCTGAGTTCCAGCTAGCACGCCTGGCTCAGCTGTTAAATGTCTTACAGTGATAAGGGTTGGACAGATGGTAAGGGGTCACGTGCACTTGCTGCTCTTCCCGAGGACCAGTTTGGTTCCCAGAAGCCATCAGGTGGCTCACAACTGCCTGAACTCCATCTCTTGGGAATCTGATGCCCCTTCTGGACTCCACAAAAACAAATGTCCAACAAATGTGCAGGACAATGATACTGACCATTAGAGAAACCCATGCAATACAGTATATAGTCGAGAGGCCTCAATAGTGAAGGAGATGTGAGACTAGCCCCCATGACATGGGATCATGCCATTGCCAGAAGTAATGAAACATTGGAACAACTTCAGTGCTGTCTATGAGGGATTACTATGGAAGAACTGGGACTACTTTCCAAATATAGAAAACACACTCAGACAGGGAGCTATGGTATATTCACAGTAGGTGAAAGCCAGTGGTCTGATGTAGCATCATTCCTATTGACAACATGTTTCTCTATTCTCTAGCTCAGGGCTCTGCTCTTTCCAGGGCACACAGGACAGTCACTAGGGGATCCTAAGCTTTGACTGTTCCCATGGCTCTCCTGCTGACTCCCGGTGACTTCTTGTGAGTATGGACCAACAGGAGATGTCAGTGTCATGGCTAGGGTAATTGACTGTGTTAGGGGAAAGAACCATGAGAGCCTGGAAGCTTGCTTCAAGCCTTTAAAAATGATAGATTTTGTTTTGTTTGTAAACAAATGGACAGTAGTCACATCAGACAGTTTTTCTGGCTGAACATTATTTTGAGACTAACCCCACTCCAAGTCATTTAGATTCTGTGAGGGAAAAAACACACATTGAATAGTGGGATGTCATTAGTAGTTTAGAAATTAAATAAATTAAAATTAGACAACCAAAGCACAGTCAAGAGAAAAGTTAAAATTAGTGTAAAAACACAGAATTGACTATACTGATTATCAAAACATGCACATTTCAAAACTTATAGAATAAAAACCAGGTATGTTTGTACACTTGTAACCTCAGCACCCAGGAGCTGGATGCAGGAGGTCATTCTTGACTACATAGCCAGTTTGATCCTTGGCTGTAGGAAACCCTGCTCAGAAAAACAAAACAGAAATAATTTGGGGAATGAATGCAGAGTGGAAATTAATGCAGTGAATGTCCAATTAATAACTCAGAAGCAGGGCAATGCAAGGCTGCAAGAAGGAGACAATAAACACAACAGCAGAGATCAACACGTTAGAAAGAGATTGCAAAAGAAAAGGGTCATAGAACCAATGCTTAGTTTGAAAACACTAAAGACAAATCCCATTAAACTGAACAGGAAGTGGTGAGTTGGTGAACCAGGCTGTTCCAGCGGGAAGGACTGATAAACAGCAAGGCTGGCATATTTGAAAGTAGAATGCATAATTTTTTAATTAAAATTTTAAAAAAAATCTTAACATGTTAAATTGTATCTCTCTACACATGGCACAGCCTTTATCGAATGTTAGGAAGTGGAAAATTTGGGAATTCATCCTATGGGACACTGAACCAAAAAATAAAAGGTACAAGGAAAGAGATCATCAAAAGAAAAGGAAATCAAATTTAGAAACATGATGTAAATTTTCTAAATAAAATATTAGCAAACCAAATCCAAAAAATACATGATGACTAAGTTGTATGCATAACCCAAGAATGCATGGATTATCATTAGAGAATACATAAATGTTAAGTTACCCAAAAATGTATTAAGGAGGGAAACAATGTGATCATTTTAATGGATGTAGAATAAAACTTATCAATACTATTTAGGTCCTCATGCTTACACAACAAGCATTTTTCCCACTGAGCCATCTCATCAGGCTCTCTAAAATACCATTTTAAATGAAGAATATTGAAAATATCCCTTTTAAAATTAGAAGCAATACAAAAATATCCCCTTCTATTAACATTGTGTTAGACATTCAAAGCCAGAACAATAAGTCAAGAGTAAATAATAACAGAGGCAAGGATTGAAAGGAACAATGCCATTTGCATAAATGACATACATACATAACAATTCTTAAAAAAAAAAAGCCATACTCAAATTATTGAAATTAATAGTTTGGCAAGGTAGTAAAAACACAAACTCTTACTTGTTTATATAGATCAACCACAAAGGGAAAATGGCCACTCAATGTCCGTGTGTGTGTGTGTGTGTGTGTGTGTGTGTGTGTGTGTGTGTATGTGGGCATGCAGCCCATGTGGCCAGACCTGGAATACATCCACTATCCCCTTGGCTCTACCTCCTGTCTTTCTTTGGACCTTCTCCTGTTGCCTAACTTACTGCCCCACCCTCGAGACTTTCTTTTGGCAAAAAGATCTGTTCACTTCATCTTTGTTCCCAATTCACCCGGTACCATACCCCACCTCAGGACTCTACCACAGGGTCCTAGTAATAAACAATTCAACTTGGCTTAGTGCCTTCAGGATTCCCTAAACACCCAGCCCACTGCCCTGTCTTGGAACTCTGACCTTGTGGGCTAAGAACTCTTAGCAAAAAATACAATCAATGACCTAACAAAAGATGTCATGATCCCATCTCAAAAACCACACATAAAAATGAAGAGGATACATCTCCACCAAAATGACTATTTCCATAGTAATGATCGCCAATGGGAACAACTTAGGTGAAATTCAAATCACAGAATTCAAAAGAACAATTATAAAAATATTCAAAGAACTCAAAGAGGATATAAAAAAACTTTAAGGACAGGAACAAAGAGTTGATTAAAATCCAAGAAAACAAACAGCAAAATGAAATAAAAGAACTTCATCGAACTTTTAACTCAACAAAGAGAGAAATACTAAAGAAAACTTAGACTAAAGTTAAGCTGAAATGAAAATTTCAGTAAGTCTAATAATACACTCAGTGGAGGCCTTGTGAACAGGATAGACCACGGAAAACAGAACATTAGGGCCTGAAGGTAAGGTGGAAGAAAATGATACATTTTTTAAAACCTGCATATGGAATATTCAAGAACTTTGGTACATCAGGAAAAGATCAAATCTATGACTTATGAACATAAAAAGAATTCCAGATCAAAAGCATGGGAAATATTTCCAATAAAATCATAGAAGAAACTTCCTAAATCTCGAGAAATAGAACACTGAACACCAAGTAGACATGTCTAGAAAATAAGTTAATACATTATATTATAGTTAAAAGACTAAACATACAGAACAAAGAAATGGCATTGAAAGCAGCAGCAGAGAAGACTCAAATCACATAGACATTCAGATCCATCAGAATATGTCTGGTTTCTCTGTGAAAAGTTTAAAAACCAGAAGAGTCTGGAGCAACATACTCAAGTTCTGAAAAACCATAGATATGAACCCAGATTACATTACCTGACAGAACTATCCATCATAATTGAAGGACAAAGAAAGGTTTTCATGATAGAAACATGATGGGTAATGTTCTGTATATATGTATCTCTTATTGGTTAATGAACAAAACACTGATTGGCTGATTAGTCAGACAGGAAGTGACATAGCTGGGCAGAAATAGGATATAAGCAGGGACAAACAGGAAATCACTCGGTTCTCTGTGGAGATGTTGAGCAGTTATCATGTAGCAGGCAAAGGAGTTGCAGGTCCAGCATTCTCTGGTAAGCCAAGACCACATGGAAATACATAGATTAATAGTTATGGGCTAATAATTAAGACAGAGCTAGTCAATAAAAAGCTCTAGTCATTGGCCAACAGTTTCATGATTAATATGTCATTGTATGTTTATTTGGGGCTCAAGAGCAGTGGGACCCAGCTGGGCCAGAAACATTCACATTACAGAAACAGGCTAAGAGCATTTATGACCGACAAGGCAATTCTACAGAGAATCCTGGAAGGAATAGTTCACACTGGGGAAAAGAATAAGCACTCCGAAGAGGCTAGTCTCTGTGCCTTAGGCATCACAAAACATGTTGTTTGTACTATAACATGACCTTGAATTGAAAAGCACAATGTGAGCTGGGTGTTGGTGGCACATGCCTTTAATCCCAGCACTTGGGAGGCAGAAGCAGGCAGATCTCTGTGAGTTCTAGACCAGCCTGGTCTACAAGAGCTAGTTCCATGCCAGCCTCCAAAGCCACAGAGAAGCCTTGTCTTGAAAAAACAAACAAAAAAAGAAAACCACAATCTGAATATGGCAATATATCATATATGATTATTTTATTTTGATTGGGTCTCTGATTTTACTGTATTTTTCAATGATATTCTTAGAAAATAAAGTCACAGTTTTTGTTCTTTTTATTGATTTGGATAAAATACATGGACTATGAGAAAGCAGCTTGATTAAAATTTGAAATTATATCACAGAATGTCAAAGAAAATCTCAATACATTGAGACTGGTCCTATGTTCATGAAAAGGAAGTATAATCTTTATTGTCAATTTGATTAGATTGAAAAGGTCTGAACAATCAGTACAGCATAGTGCTGTGTGCAAGAGAGATGGTCTCCAGAGATGGGGACAGGGTAGGGCTGCCCTGAATATGGGTGGCACCATCCAGTAAACTGGGTGAGTTAAAGAAGAAGGGGGAGGCCACACTTCCTGGTTGCCATGATACGACAGTTTTATACCATTCTACTGTTTTCCCTCAAACAATAAATCCATGAGTAGATCTCTGTAAAGACAAGGTGAAATGAATCTTTCTTCCCTGGAACTGTTATCTCAGATGTTGAGTTACAGAAACAAAATGTCAGACTAACACAAGACAACAATGGTATAAATATATTAACAGTCCCCAAATTTATCTACAGTTTCTATGTAGCATAATTAAAACCTCTATGTTGCTTTTGGTGTTTTTTTTTTTTTTTTTTTTTTTGGCAACTAATACTTATACCTGTTCAGAGGAATCACCAGTAAGCTCTTTGCCCCTGTGGTATGTGTGTGTGTGTGTGTGTGTTTGTGTGTATGTGTTGCATATGTGTATACAAGCATGCTGGGGGAGGCATGAATAAGCACATATGTGTGCACAGGAGTGAACATCAGAGGTTGCCACTGAGTGTCTTCCTCTATTGTCCATCTTATGTTTTGAGACAGGGTCTCTCACTGAACCTGGAGCTGAATGATTTGGCTATAATGGCTGGCCAGTGAACCCCGGAGTCTACCTGTCTCTGCCTCCCTGGCACTGGGGTTGTAGACATGCACTGATGCACCTGGACTGTATGTGGGCTCTGGGGATCTGATCTCAGGTTCTAATGCTTGTGCAGCAAACACTTACCCACTGAGCTGTTTCCTCAGCACCAAGCCACCAGTAGTCTTAATAAAGATTAAGTCAGGTAAATTTCCCATTTGATGTGAAAGCATTGAAAATTCTAGCAATTAAGATGGTGTTCCAGCGTAAGAGTCAATATGTTGATCAGTGGAGCAGAACGGAGAGCTCAGAACAGAGAAATGAGGTGTGGCAGAGGTTGCATTACACGTCTGTGAGGGAAAAATAAGAGCATCAGTTCAGCTGGACTTGGTAGTGCATACCTTTACTGCCAGTGTTCTGGAGACAGACACAGACGAATCTCTGTGAGTTAGAGAGCTAGTCTGATCCATAAAGTGAATTCCAGGCAAGCAAGAGCTGCATATTCAGACCCTGCTTCAAAACAAAAACAAAACCAATTATACTTATTATCTACCAATAAAGTTGGATAATTGCTGCACACATATTCTAGAGCTGCAATAATATTGTATCATAAGCCAGATTTTTTCAATGTTATAAATTTATTTTCCCACCGTTCTGGAAGTTTGTGTAAGATCCAAGCAGTGGCAGGGTCTGTTTCAGAAGACTCTTCCCAGCCTCTGCTTGCACATGGCTACTGCTCCCTGAACTCTCAAAGCACTTTTCGTCCACACACATACATCAGTGCTGTGTCACTTTCCTCTTAAAGGCCAAAGCCTAGCTGGACCAGGGGCCTGTCCTGATGACCTCATTTAACCTTAGCTACCTCCTTAGGCCCTGTCTCCAAATCCAGCCATACTGGGATAGAAGACACAGTTCCATTCATAACCCCTACTGTTTAGCAATTAAAAGGAAAAATGCATTCCAGATCAACCAAAAATTCAGTGTTAAACACGACACTTCAAGACACAGAATATAAGGTAGCATAGCACAGCAGTCCCTGAGAGATGAATTATCAAGGTAAGCCCCAGTTTGATCTCAGTTTAGTGCTCAGATGTTGCCAGCCTGTAGTACTGGAAGGGCAAATCACAGCCCAGTGTCTGCTGGAGTTGAGACACAGATGGGAATGTAGAGAGAGACCAAGGCAGACAGAATCTGCAGGCTCAAGTACCAGGCAGATGGTTATTCAGACAGAGTGTGAGATATCTGCAGAGGGGACCCCATGAGTTTTCAGTCAATTACTAATCTGTACATGCTTGTGTGGGAGGCATCAAAAGGGCCACTAGTGGTGTGATGAGATGGCTCAGGTGGTAAAGACACTGGCCGAGCCTGATGACTTGAGCTTGATCTTTAGGACTCATATGGTATCACACACACGCACACACACACACACACACACACACACACACACACACACACACACACTCACTGAGCCATGCATGGTATGGAATAATCTTTTTGTACAATGTGAAGATTTGTCATCTGGACTGGTTTAACAAGAAGTTGAATATCCAATAGCTAGGCAGGATTTGGGGGGCAGAAAGGATGCTGTAAGAAGGGCAGAGACATGGAGAGAAGCCAGCCAGAGGCAGAAAAAGTTGGACCCACAAAATGGGATAGAGGTAAACCCCATGTGGTAGAATGTAGATTAATAAAAATGGGTTAATTTAAGTTATGAGTGCTAGTTAAAAAACAAGCCTAGGTTATCTGTCAAGCTTCTATAACTAATAAGTTTTCCAAGTGGTTTTTTTGGGTGCTGGCTGGTAGGACAGAAAAAGTCCCACTACACCCATGTGTGTGAGTAAGTAAAGAATTTTATTTAAGTCACTAGAAAGAAACAGATAATTCTCCACAGATCACAAAATGTCATACAACCTATACAAAGCACTCAACAGAATATTTGCAAAAGCAATGCTTCAATAACAGGGCCAAACTGGCTCTAGTCTGTTTTGGCTCTACCTAAGAAACCCTAACACTAAGCACTGAAATTGCCAGCCTGTCTCCTGGCACTTAAATGAATCCTAGAACAATGTCTGAGACTATTTAAAGAAGTATCCAGTGTACAGTAACAGGAAATTCATAATGCCTGGTATGTCATCAAAATTTCCACAAGAAAATAGTTCAAAGGCAAGGGGGAAGTATGATCTATAGCGTGGAGGAGAATTGGAGAGTGAGGATGCTGAGGCAGTACAATGCACTCCATATGTTCTAGAAGAAAAAACAAACAAACAAACAAACAAAAAAAACAACAACAACAAAAAAAACAAACTCAAGCATTTTTTTAGAAGAGACACTAAACAGATTTATTTTAAAGACTCAAACAGAACAAAGGTAAGAAATACAAAGATTGAGATGAAAAATGCATTCATGAGATTGAAAGAATGGAAACTAGAGAAAAAAACTAGTGAACTTGAACATGTAGCAGCAGAAACTGTTCAAAATGAAACACAGGTCAAGGAGAGAGTGTGAGGTTGAATATATGACTCTCTGAAAGAGGAGAAGAAAAGGAGAACACGTGAAAACACCGAAGAGGACAAATAGCTGAAGCAACTCTAAGCAGGCAGAATCGTATCCTAATACCTGACCTTAAATTATGCTACAAAGCTATAGTGACAAAAACTGCATGGTGCTAGCAACACACACACACACACACTCTCTCTCTCTCTCTCTCTCTCTCTCTCTCTCTCTCTCTCTCACACACACACACACACACACACACACACAAATTAGTACATAACTCATGCAGCTATGACCTAATTTTTTTTTGACAAAGGTGTCAAAGTTTTATAGTGAGAAAAGACCCAATTCAATAAATTGTTCACACACAACTGGATATCTGTTTGCAAAAAGAATGAAATTAGGTACACATCTTTAATGTTGCACAAAAATCAATTCAAAGTGGACCAAGGACCTTGATTTAAAACCCAAAACACTGAAATTGCTAGAGCTAAGCATAGAAAATACACTTTAAGATAGGCAAACAGGCAAGAGCTTTCTGAACAGGACCCCAGGGCCACAGAATAGGACTACATGAAATGAAAACCTTTGTGCACAGCAAAGAGCTATCAGCAGGGTGACCAGACAGCCCACGAAACAGGACAAAGTCAGACAGATGACTATATCTAGAATACTCACATAAAGAACTGCAAATCTGAACATCACTCTTCTACTAAAACTGCTAATCAACAACAGGCTAATAAACTGAACAATTTTCAAAAGAAGAAATACAAATGGCCAATAAGTGTTTTCAAAAGTGTTCAACATCCCTAGTCATAAGAAAATGCAAATTCAGAGGCCTCGAACCAGACCAGTGACCCTTTGCAATGAACACTTGCTAGTAAAGATACTTGGACACAGGGATTTATTGCATGACTCACTGTATCACACTGCAGCTTCTATGACAAGATTTTTTTTTATTTTTTTCTCTTTTTTCTCTTAAATTTTATTTGGGGCAGGGGCATTCCAGAGACAGAGGTCAGATGCAAAGGGAGAGGGAAATGAATGAGATCAAGGTGCATGATGTGAAAGACACATTAAATAAATAAGAAGAAAATTTAAAAAAAAAGAAAATGCTAATTTAAACTACTTTGAGATTCTATCTCATGCCAGTCAAATAGCTATCATCCAGAAATCTAACAGCAAGTGCTCCTGAGGATCTGGGGAAGTAGAAACATCTATTCACTACTGGTAGGACTGTAAACTAACATATCCAGTACAAGACCCAGTGTTGAGAGAGAGCTGGAGAGGTGGCTCAGTGGTTAAGAGTATCTCCTGTTCTTCCAGAGGACCCATGTTCATTTCCCAGCACCCATATCCAGTGTCTCACAAACATACAACTCCAGCTCTGGGGTATCTGATGTCTCTGGGCTCTGTGGACACCTGCACACACATGCATACACAATTCTGAAATATAATAGAAATCATTTTTAAAAAATCATTATGAAAGTTCCCCCCAAATTTAAACTATAACAACCATATAACCCAGCTATACCATTCCTGGACATATACCCGAAGGACTCTTCGTGCTACCACAGGAGTTGCTTACTCAGCCATGTCTATTGCTACTGTAGTCACAGTAGCAAGGAAATGGAACAGCCTAGATGTACATCAACAGATGGATAGACATAGAAACTGTTGTATTTATTTAGCTATGAAGAAAGCCAAAATTATGAAATTTGTAGGAAAATTGTATCTTAAGCAAAGTGGTTCAGACCCAGAAAGATAAAACTGAATGTCTGTTCTCATATGCAGATCATATGAGTCCTGGGGAAGGCTGAAAACCAAACCACAGAAGCTGGGAAAGCTGGGAAAGAAATGCTGAAGGGGAGGGGCAGAAGGACAGGATGAGGGAGCAGGAAAAGGCGAAGGCCAGGAAAATTAATTAAAAACGTTCTGTTTGAAAGGCTATCGTGCAACCCAACACTTCGTCGTTTGGTTCTACACAAACAAGAAAACATACATAAATAAATCCTGCAGTTGAGAAGCAGGGAGATGAACGAACTTAGAACAGAGAGGAAAGAGGGGGTAGATCTTTGAAGGGATCCGTGGGGCACTGGAGGGAGACGACCAGCACCTCACCTCTCTTGCCCCAAGAGTGGGGAAACATTAATAGAAATGTTTGTAAGGAGGAGGCTGTGGTTGTGACATGCTAACTTTGAAATAAAGTCAAAACTATGACAAGCAGCCAGCTAGCCTGCACTTCGAAACTCCAGAGTTCATGTCAGACAGGTGAAGTCAACATGTTTATAGTCCGTGGGAGCTGAAGACATCCTCCAGGGAGATCCCTGAACAGATAGAGGGGAGAACAAAAGCCCCCTGGGCAGTCCTGGGATAAAGGAGACTCCTGCAGGCTGAGGAAGGACCAGGATGTTGCGACAGCTCAGGAGAGCAAGAATGTTTGTAAAAGAAGAGGTCATTGTACCCAGAAGGCTATAGAGTCAGAGGCTAAGAGGACATAGTATAAAAGGTTTGCCTCAGGACCTCAGAGGGGATTTTATCAGAGTGGTGAATGAGTCAGGCCACCAGGGCTAAGGAATGAGTGTGGGTTTAGTAACTCCAAAAGGACATTTAGCAGTAGCTGAGGAGAGTGGGGACATAGTAACCAATTCAGAGAATGGAGCAACTATCACGGTGAGAAGATGCCAAGGAAAAAAAAGGAAATTCGGAATAGAAAAGAAACAGCTTGAAAAAGAGAAGAATCTACTGGTGTCTTGAAAACACCATTGTTAGGTGTGTGTGTGTGTGCATGCACACACACACACACACCTGTAAATAAAACGAGTACCCCGGAGCACTGTGGTAAGGCACTTGCTGCTAATCCTGGGGACCCACCTGTTGGAAGAAGAGAACAGACTCCAGGAGGTCACCTCCACCCCCACACCAAACATATATGTGGTAAATATTTTAAAAGGTGGTTGCTGTGGACACAAACAGAGGGATGGGAATAGTTGGGCACATGAGACTTGTAGAGAGCCAGATCTATTTCGTTCATGCATGTGTACACACACACACACACACACACACACACACACACACACACACAGAATCCTGAAACAGTTTATGTTTATAAACTTACGGCGATTTTTATCAGTAGAGTTTATCAGTAGAGTTTCACTGAATTTTTTTCTGAAGAATGGCATTATTCTGAATAAATTAGAAGATTTTAACATTTTTTGTTTGCTTTGTTTTCTGAGGATGTTCTTACAATGCTATCCAGGCCACTCTAGATCTCTAAAGCTCCAACCACCCTTTCTCTCACTTTCCTGAGTAGCTGGAACTACAGGTGCATACCATCAAAAGAAGATTGTAATACAATTGCATTGCATGGATCTCACATTTCTTTTATAGTTAAAAGCATTCATGAGTTTTAAAATATTATTTGTCAAGGGCACAATAAAAAACACCTGTCCTTAAGGAATAAGATGGAAAAAAAAGATGATAAAGTGTCTCTCATTTATTACTTTATCTAAAACAAACAAACAAACAAAAAGCCAGATGGTGTGGTGCACACCTTTAATCCAGCAGTTGGGAAGCAGAGGCAGGTAGATTTCTGTGAGTTCAAGGCCAGCCTGGTCTACATAGTGAGTTCCAGAACAGCCAGAGCTATTGCACAAAGAAACCTTATCTTGCAAAACCAAAACCAACCAACCAACCAAACACCAAAACCCAAACAAACAAAAACAAGGAGTAAAAACACACATTTATTATGTTATGTCTTTGTACTTTGGAATTTCTTTTCTAAATATGTATTTAATTTTTAAGTGATCTCTATTATGTGAGTATGTGCATGTGTGAGTGCCTTTGGAGGTAAGAACAAGGTTTCAGAGTCCCTAGTTTTGACCTGCCCAACTTGGCTGCTGGCAAGCGAATGAGTCCCCTGCATCAGCAGTATGTTCTATTAGCCACTGACCATTTCTCTAGCTTCTTAGAATGTCTTAATGTGCATAAAATTCTTTCATAGTCTTTAAACATGTAAGGCCCTCAATAAAAAGCAATGTGTCAACCGATGAATGGGGTAAAGAGAACCTAGTAATAAACGATGAAAATATGCTCGGCTTTGAGAAAAGTTGAAATCCTTTAGTTTGTGACAACTAGAATGGGACTGGAGGATACCGTATCAGGTGAAATAAGCCAAGTATAGAAGGACTCCATGATGACACCAATATGGAATCTTAAAACATTGGTCCTCTAGAACTCAACAGTAGAATAGTTGTTAGCAGAGGCTTGGGAGGGAGAACAAGTTCTCCTAAGAATAGTGCTTCATTGAAGGGAATCAGTTAAGAGCCCTTGATGTCATGAAAACATAGGGTAGAGAGACAATCCTTCTCTGTGAGTGTTTATGTGTAGGTGTCCTTGTTCCCGAATGAGTGTTTGTTGGTAAGTAATGTTAACCTTTCTTCTTTGTATGTATGCATTTGTATGATTACTGGGAGGACATGCCTATTCAGCCCAGGATGCTAAGGCAGATGAAACCAGTTTTGTGGGAAAAGTGTTTTCCAGCAGGACATACTGTAACTGGATCTTTTCTAGCCTTGGCCCAACTGGTAAAGTGCTAAGCATCGTGGGGAATGACCGAGAATGCACAATTTAAACTGGACATGGCCTCAGAGCTCATAAACTGAGTCCAACAGCCATGAGCAAATTCCCCTAACATTGGAATGTTTGGGGTCCATGTTTAACTCCTGCTGGCAAAGATACCTCCGTTTTGTCTTTCCTCCTGGCTCTGAAGCAGGACTGGGCTCCTTCGAAGTCATTAAGTTGAGTAAGTCTTAGGGTGGTGGAGGAACCTCTGGCAGTCAGGGGACTTCCTGTCACTAAGGGCAGGTGGGTGCTCAAACACATAACAGTGAAATACTGTGTTTGCGTCACCAGCTAATAAAGACCATTCCAGACACATGGATGACATGAATCTCCACAGAGTGAGTCAACCCTCATGGTGTCTGTTGAATTTTCTTAGCTGCACTCTCCAACACCTGCATGCAGCTCATTCTGTGCATATTTCCTGCGTGTGCGTGTGCATGTGCGTGTACGTGTGTATGTGTGTTGGTGAAAAACAAGCACACCATTCATCTATGAGAAAAATGGACCCAGAGAAGAGGTGTGGGAATCCTTGCAAGAAGCAGTCTTGTGCAATCTGGCTCTTCAGGGTGCTTTTTCCAACATCAGCAGGCTGCCTCTTGGGAGCCACCTCCCCAGGTATCCCCAGGATCCATAGGACGTCACTTGCATGGAAGCAAGAGTCCTGTGTGGCTTGCTCACCTATAGCAGGCCTTGTAAGTGCTCAGTAAGTATTTATTGGACACATGAGTGATTTAGTGAGTTAACAGACATGAAAGCATCCAAGCAGGACAAAGGGGGATTGAGGATGAACTGCTTCATTTTTGCTCACAAACAATCTCCCTGGGGAGTGAGAAGCAGGGGCACACTGGTACACATGCTCTGGGGAGAAGGCCTGTGAGGCAGAGAGCTTCCACCCAGGTCCCTGAGAGCTAAATTGAAGCAAAGAGCATTCTCCCATGAAGAAGTATCCCCACAGAAAAGAAGTGAAACTTTCGAAGGGGAAGAAGTCAGTCTTGATTTTCCTGGGCCTGATGCCAGATATTCTGGCACATTAACCATGACATGCAACAGGAGAGGCATCCCGACACTCATTCCAGACTACACTGCTCTCCTTTTGCAGGTTAGCCGGTGTTGACTAACACAAGTCCAGTGCCCTGTAATTCTAGGGCCCGCACTACTAGAGACACTTGCATTAGTCTCCCTGCAACTGAGGAGGCAGTGGGCAGGCTCTAGGTAAAGGAAGCTGCCGAAGGTGCTTCTGACCCAGGATCCCTGCACTGAAAATGCACTGGCATTTTTATTTCACCAAAGAGTAACTGAAAGAGGCAGGGTTGCCCATTCATTTTGCGAAGGAGGAATAATTTGGGATGGAGAGGGCTCATGCTATACTATGTCCCTGGAGGACAGAGAACAGCTTTTAGAAAAGAGTCACTTCTCTCCTTGTACCTGTGGGTCTGCCTGGTAACCAAACACAGGCCATCAGGTACAGAAGCAAGTGCCTCTACCTGCTGGGTCATTTTGCCTGCCTGGAGGAATGGTTTTCATTTGGGAAAAAAAAAAATGCTTGTTGTACTATGGGAAAGATATATTGATGGGGGTTTTCTCCTTACCATATTTTTGCTTGTTTTGACATTCCTCATGACATAATAAGCCTAAATAAATAAGTAGCAAGAAATGATTCTTGCTATTTGTTATGTGGGACGAGTTTTAAACTCGTTATGTGGAATCTTGAAAAGTCACAGGGCCTCCCTTTTTGTAAAGTGTTCATACCCTGAGATGTTGCTTACCTGTATTCCAGTTCTTTGGAACCCAAGGCAGGAGGCTCACAAGTTTGAGGCCAAATTGGGCTGCATAGGAGACTTTATTTAAAAGACAAAAACATTAATATATAATTCAGGGGGAAAAAACCCAGCAAAAACCGAAACCAAAATTAACTAGAGGCCTTTAAGTAGAAATTTCAAAACACAGGCATTTGGGAAACTGAGAAAAAAGACCCTGAAAAAACTCACTCAAATGTTTTGAAGGCATTGCTGTCCTCAGACAGTTATAGTGAGGAGATGGTACATGCAGAGGCAATTCAAAACAATGGCAAGGGGTGCCTGGGAATTACAGATGTGCTTAATTTGGGTCTGGCTCCCAGTGTTACCCACTGTATGAATTATCCTGTGTGTGCGACAACTCCCTGTGAGCTGCTGGGAGGTAGCGACGTGTCTAAACACCATGCACAGTTAGAGTTGTTCTAGTTTCCTTTCTGCTCTGTGATAAGACATTCTGGCCAAAAGCAAGTTAGCAGAGGAAAGGGCTTACTTTAGTATACAAGTCTATCATTACAGAAACTCTAGGAGGAAGCTGACACAGAAAACATGGAGGAATAGTGCTTACTGGTCCCCTTTCTAAGGCAGCTTGAGCCCACCTGCCCAAGGAAATGATGCTATCCTCAGTGGGCTAGGCCCTCCTACATTAAACAGAGATCAAGGAACTCATCACAGACATGTCCACAGAACACTCAGATCTGGACAATCCTCAACTGAGATTTCCTTCTTAGGTGATTCTAGGCTGTGTGGTTGATAGTTAAAGACAGTTCTCAATAAATATTTGTGAATAAATCAAGCTCTCCTTGTTAATTTAAATTCAAATACATTTGAATGAGTAGGACTCAAGTTTTTGTTGTAAACTATGTAACCTATTAACCTATGTTAGTGTAAGTGTGTGTGTAATATGTGGATATTACACATACATAAGAGTATGTTGAATACATACCATAATTTGATTGACTTTATTCTACCTGTCTACATTTCCTCAATGTTAACTATGCTGTTATGTGAGGAAACAGTCTCCTTTCCAGTGTATTTCTTTGGCATAGTGCTTTTCAGACATCTAAATGGTCCTTCACTAATAAGGAAATCCATATAAATTGTAAATATCATTACTTGCTAAGTTTTGCCTCTACTTTTGCAGTCATGACAACCCACCCCAGCATATGCAAATCAAACTCCTTAGAAGCTTGTGACATGGGGCTATTAATTCTTCTACAAATGAAGCAAAGAGTACAAGTTTGTGGATGAAATTCCCATGGCTCATTTAGCTCCAGAGTCCTGGAAATGTCCCAATCATGGTTTATCACAATGTTAAAATAATTAGTTTTGTTTTATATTTTATTACAGCTTAAAATTCAAAATGTCAAATATTATTAATGACATGGCTATGGAAAATAGTCTTTCCTTCCTTCCTTCCTCCCTCCATCCTTTCCTCCTTCCTTCCCTCCCTCCCTCCCTTCCTTTCTTCCTCCCTTTCTTTTTCAGTTCTTTTTGTCATTAAATTATATTCTACTAAAGATTTAAATCAGGTGACTATATTTTTTGTTACTGCTTGTTTTTGTAGACATGGTCTCATAGCCTTGTCTGTCTTGGAATTTTATGTGTAGGCCAGCCTGGCCTCAAACTCACAGAGCTCTGCTGTTCTCTGCCTCCCAAGTGGTAGGACTAGAAGTGTGTGCCTCCAAGGTTAGCAAGGTGACTGTATTTTCATAAGACACTTAAAATAATTCCCTCTGTATTTGCACAGGCTGTATTTGCAGGTTGGTTTGTTTAATTTTAATTTTTTACTTCTTCAGAATAATACTTTTGCTTTATAATTATGTAAAATATGACTGTGGTTCAATGTTATATTCACAGAACATATTATAGTCAGAAAAGTCCAGTTTCCACTCTATTTCCCTCTTTCTCAAATCTATTTAACTTTTAAACATCTTTTGGTTTATTCTTTCACTATCCTTTTAATTGGGAGCAAACGTCTATATCCTCACAGGCCACAAGCTTTTAAAATAATTTTATTATGAAAACCTTGCTAATAATAATATCATGCATGGGAATTAACAGTTAGGATTGGCATTGGGAATGGAAGCTGTGAACCCTCATATTAAATTTTACATTTTCAACATGGAGTAACTATAGAAACCTGGAAAGTGAAAAGGGACCATTGGGGGGGGGCTATGGGGCAAGAGGAAGCCAATAGGGTGTCAGGGGGCAAAAGGGAGACCATTGCAGGGCCTGGGGACAATGGGACATTGCAGGACCTAGGGGGCAAAAAAGGACTAGTGTGCACAAGAGAGATCATTGCAGGGGTTTGGGGGCAATGGGGTGACCATCGTGAGGGGTAGGGGCACAGGTAATCTGAAGTGGAAAATGAGAAAAGCAGAGTGGACCTCTAATCAAGGATGGGGTGAGGTGGGGGTAAAATAACAGCAAGGATGTCTGAAAGAGCCATGAGGAATTAAACTATTATCTACCTAAAATCAGTATTAACTATACTGCCCATAAATCAATGTATAGATATACACGTCTAGCTGAAATGAAATTTTCCAATTTGTGCTGAAAATGTTCCCGCCGACAGCCAAAGACCATGTATCAAATGTCCCAACCAGATCTGAGAAGTTTTTTCTCAAATTCTTGGTCAGGATTGTCCAATAGAGTCCCCAAAATAAGGCAAACTATTGCTATGGCCCTTGTTGGAAGGCGGGTCCCCATGCTGAAGACACCATGCTCTTCAGATGTGCCCATCTGAGCTGGGGCTGACCTGAATACCTCTTCCCCAAGGGATAGCTTTCATAGTACCAGAGAGCAAAACAAAGCAACAGCAACAGCACGCCATCACCTTTTCCTTACTGCCAAGATGAAGCAATAACACTTCATGCACTGCATGCCTTTTCTTCTTTTGTGACAGGGTCTCACTATGTAGCACTGATTGGTCTGGAACTTCATATATAGATAATGCTGGCCTGGGACTCACAAAGATCTGCCTACCTCTGCCTCCTAAGTGTTAGGGTAAAGGCATGCACCACTCATGCCCAGTGCACAGCACAGGAACTATTTTAAAGCGTGCTGTATGCTTGAGTTAGATTATCCCTATACTTAGAAAAGTGGATTGTCTTAGTGACAGCTGGAATATAAAATCAGAGGCTGTTTCTGAACATGTCTGAATCTTATTAGACTAATATTTTGGGATATTTAAAACTAAAACCTTTCAAATGACTTGAACAGAAATGCTGACTGCTTTATGGCACTTCCAACCGACTAGCAAAGAACACTGCACACCACTCCCCAAGGGGAAAAATAGGAACCAATATAAGTGGATGAGAGGCCAGGACCACCATGTAAGGAAAAACTAGGGGGTTATGGTGAGCACTTAAAAATTTACCTGCTTAATCTTTAATAAAATTGACTCATGAGTCAGAAATAACTGGTGAAGGTAAGGGGGGGGGAGAGGAAGGCCTCTTGTAGCAGGAAGTCCTGGTTGCTTGCCCGATTCTGGTGAGCTGGTAAATGTTTAACAACTGGCTTTCCAAAGGGAGAGGGAAGGACCTTAGTTCATGGTGTTTGTTTTGTTGTAGTTGCTGCAGATACTCTCACCACAAGTAACTGCCACACTTGTGTGTTAATTAAGTTTGCAAAAGACTTGAAAACTGAGTCTGGAGAGATGCATTGGTGGGTAAGGGTGCTTGCTGCACAAAAGGACCTGAGTTTGAAATCTGGCATCCATTTAAAGGAGGTCATGGCTGCATATGTAGGTGACCACAGCACTAGGGGTGGGGGTGGGGGTGGGGTGCAGAGCCAAGTGGATCCCAAGAACTGGCTGGCCAGCCAACATAGCAGAAATGATTCCCCTCAGTTTTTGTGGGGGAAAAAAGTCTCAAAACACAAGGCTGAGAGTGACAAAGACGTCTAGCTGTGAGTTTCCTGGATGCACATTTGAACACACGCATGTGCACACATATACCGCCCTTTCCCCATATATCCTTCAGGGCTCATGAGCCAGGACAAGCCATCTGAGCCTGCCGACTTTACCCTTCACCTTCATCTGCACAGGGACAACGAAGCCAGATTTAAAAGGACATTCTCCAGCCTTGCTTGCACATAGGAAAGGCCATAGCTACCACCAGCAGAGGTTGTAAGAATGGTGACAACCAGTCACTGATAGCACTGGTTAGCAGTGTCTCCCTTTAATGGGCTTCAGGCTCAGACATCTCTTCTTCTACAGAGGCTGCACAGCTCTTTTGTAACTAGCCAATGAAGGAAAAGCAAATAAAATGGCAGAGGACTTTGTTTTAACTCCCTTGAATTGTTCCTCAGCCCTTGAATCCTCCCCTGGGGTGGTCTTTAAGCCATGGCTTATTTAGGTTTTGTGTTAAAAGTAGGAAAAGTCATTCCTTTGGTGTGTCAATTGTTACAGACCTTCCAAAAAAGAGATTGATACTGGAAGCAAAACTATTGAACTATTGAAAATTAAAAAATACTATACAATCACTTTCATGTTTCATTGTTTCTTTGACGTGAGTTTGCTTATAGCTCTTGGCTTGGAGACAGAAACTGTTCTCGAATAGTACTGTGAATATTCAGCAAAAGAGCAAAGCCTACCTGTAATGCATCTGCTACAGGTAGAGGTCACATTGCATACTACAGTGACATCAACATGCTTATGTGACCAACAGCTAGTCACTTAGCAGTTGGCATCCTAGCTCCTCATCTGCAAAACAGGAGCAATGTCATCCATACTAAAAAGATTTGTTTTTATTGTTAATTATGTGTATTAGGTGGGAGAGTACGTACACTTGCATAGAGGTACTTGTGGAGGCCAAAAGAAGGCATCAAATCCTCGGGAGCTGAAATTACATGAAGACAAACTACCCAATGTAGGTGCTGGGAGCCAAACTCAGGTCCTCTGCAAGGATAGTATGTGCTCTTAACCGCTGAGCCAACTTTCCAGCTCCTTGCTGTGTTGTTTCAAGGAACTAAGGAGTAACTGTGTAAAGGGCTGGGGGCAATGGCAGGCAACCAGCAAATAAAGGGTACTCTTCATCACCCTCCTCACAAAACTTGATCAAATGTTATTTAAAGATGATGAGGGTGGCTTACACTTCATGGGGAATGCTTAGAGATGGAGATCGTGCCTTTCATGGTTCAGTCCTATGGCCCCATGCTTAAAAAGCTTTATCTACTGTGAGTCTCAAGCACCCCTTTCTCAAATACTCTCCAGCTTTGGCAACACCCCTCAACTCTAGAAATTGGCAAATCCCACTGGACACTGTCAACCCACTGATCCTATATCTATCGTCTCCCCAACATCTCATGATCTCACCTCTGTCCTCACCACCCACTCCCTTGTGGTCACTCCCTTGTCTATGCCTTCTGGTGTCTGGTTCTTTTATTCTCTCCATCACACTCACTTGCAAAGCCCTAGCTTTAGTGAAGAAGCCTAGCTCAGCCTCCTTTGGTTGGTCAACTGAGCCTGGCTGATAGGGCTTGCTCTAAAGTTATGATTGCTGACCTCAAATGGGCACTTAGCAGTGTGGCCTGCCACTCCCACCACTCTTGGTATGCCTCCTGACTCTCAGAAGATGACTGTTTAGAACACTCTTCTCTCTCTACCCTCTAGCCTCCAGGCTACCCTCTCCCATTCTCAGGAAGCAAGAAGAGCTCACACCCCTGCAGCTATTGGCTTGAGTGCACATGAGCCTCCTGCCTTCCCTCCTGGCTCTTATTTCTCCCTGCACTACTGCTCTGGTTTCTCTTCTTCCAGGAGTCTATGAAGTAGACTTGCCCTTTCCTCAGCTGGGAGGGTTGGAAACTGTATTAGTCAAGGTTTTCGAGAAAAAAGGAATAGGATGAATACACATTATGAAAGGAACACATTAGGTTGGCTTGCATGGAGGACTTGGGTAATGCAACTGTGGGCATCATCACAATAGAGTCCGGTAGCTGCCAGTTCACAAGGTTGGATGCCTCAGCAGTCTTAGTCAGCTGCTGAAGACCTGGAGGAGGGTTGCTTTTCAGTCCACATTGGAAGGCCAAAGAAGCTAGACTCTAATGACACTGAGTAACTGAAGGAGGTAAACAAACAAATAAACCCATGAGCCCAAGCCACCCCTGTGTCTGGTTGCAACAGAAGGGTAACAGACAGACCCAGGGTGATGAGAGAGCTGGAGCTGGGGTCCTCATGAGGCATACATGATGTGAGTGAAGACACATGGGGCCGGGAAAGCTTCACAGCATCTCTGGGCAGGGCTTTCCAAGCAGGCAATGGCAATTAGAACTTAGGCGGAGCAGTGCCCATCTGGAAGATGGTGGCCAGGGTGACCCGAGGAAGAGAGCAAGAGACAAAAAGCAGGTTGGAGTGGGAAGAATGGTAGAGGAGGTAGATCATATATGGCCTTTATGCATGGTATGAACATTTATTACTTTTAAAAAAATTAATGAAATTACTTTAATAGTGACATTAGTCAGAATTTACAACTGTCTCAAAAATGTCCTTTTTGAAAGAGTATCCAAATACTTATTACCACTTAAATAACTTGTACAGGGTCAAATAAAAATTTATATAGTATGTATAATATTGATAATTATCATTCAGGGGTACCAGGCCTACACTCAGAAAAGCCATCTGTAGTTTTACAAATTATTTTAATGAACAGTTATATAATGCCACTGTGTATCTCCCCTCTAGGAGTTTTTATCTGTTTTTATTATATGTGTATGGGTGTTTTGTTGGCATGTGTATCTGTGTATCATGTGCATGTCTGGTGTACTTGGAGGCCAGGAGAGGGTGGTGGATCATCTGGACTTGGAGTTACAGTTGTGACTTGCCACATGGGCGCTTGGAACTGAACCCTGTTATTTTGAAGAGCAGTTAGTGCTCTTAACTGCTGAGCCATCTCTCCAGTCCTCCCTTTAGGATTTAAGCAAGAACTGTGCTCTGCTCCCCCCCCACACAAACAGCTTTATCAGGATATAATTCACAATCATATAATGCAGCCTTTCAAAATATAAGATTCTATGGCTTTTACTATAGCCATACAGTTGCATAAACATCAGATTTCATTATTTTTGAATACTTTTCCCACCCTGTAACCTTTAGTGGTCACCCCAGGTCCCTCAGTCCTGCACCCCAACACCCAATCCCAAGCAACTTTCTGTCCCTATGGATTTGCCTACTATGAACATTTCACATAAATGAAGCAAATAAAATGTGGTCTTTCTTCATTTTTGCAGAATGTGTTGCTGTTTGGTTGCTTTTATTTTGTTTTTGAGACCGGTCTCATGTGGGGGCAAGGTGGCCTTGAACTGTAGATCTTCTTGCTGAGGTACCAGCCAGGTGAGCACTATCACACCTCATGTATTTGGTGCTGAGGATGGAACCCAGGCTTTCATTCCATCTGAGGAGGAAATGGCAGTACTCCACTCCTTTTTCTGTGGCTGAGTAGGGTTCCTGTGTATGGATATACTTCATACTTCATTCTTTTTATCAAAAGGAGTTCTGTAGAAGGTAGGGGAACGACTCCAAGTAGCATTTAACCAGGCTCACTCTGGCTGTTGCATAAAGGAACCAGAGAACAACCAACTATGTCAAATGCTGCTTTTAAGGAAAATAAGATGAGATCCAAGAATTGACCAGTAAGTGCTCAAATAGTTTAATGAAGAAAGAAATTTAATTAGCAGAAATATTCTTATGTATAATTTACAAATGGCATTCTTTGGGTTTATGGGATTTGTTGCATTTCCTTTGAATAATTAAATATGGAATACAGATACAATACTTAAATAATTAATAAGAATTTTAAGTGGAATGCTAGGCATGTAAAGGTAAGGAATAATTTGAGATATCATTAATTTGTAGTGGTCTTTGGTATTTTCTTTATAATGCTGGTAATGATTTTTTTCCTCTTTTTTTTTTTTTTTTAGTTTGTGGGGCATTTACTCCTAGAATAGTTCTTCTCTGAACATAACTCAACATTATGATAATTGTCCAAGATTTCATGCTAGCTTCCAGAAACTGTCCAAGAGAAAAGCTGATTATTCAAGAAGGAATTTTTGGTGTCTGAACAGATCAGGAAAAGATGTGACCTCATTTGTATTGTTATTGTTGTTTTGGGAGAAAAGATTGCACCAAAAATTTACAGCACTAAAATGATATTTCCCAGTCCAAGGCTAGCCTGGGCTATATAGTGAAACCCTGTCACAAAGCAAGCAAGCAAGCAAGCAAATGAACAAAAGAGCTGGGGTGAAGCTCAACAGCAAAATGCTTGCCTAGCAAGCATGTGGCCATGAGTCTGATTCTCAGAACCTTATAAATAAAAGCATGTGTTATAGTGCAGCACTTCGGATGAGGAGCCGAAGTTCAAGGTCTTTTTCCCCCCTACAAAGCGAGTTCGAGGTCATTCTGGGTTTCAAGAGACCATGTATCAAACATGCAAATGACTTCTGTCATTTGACTCAGCAAGGGGACGTACTAGAAACAAATGCATCTACCTAGTCCTTAAGTCATAGATAGTAGTGCTTAACAGGTCACACAGTTTGGGATATATGCCACTTGGAGGGCCTTAATCAATAGGTCAGGGATTGTAGAACCATTAAAAGGCGTTTGTAGGACGATTGGGTGGGCTCGGTGGTCGTGTTCCGGAACATTTCCGAAAATAAACATCGGCTTTGGAACTTGTCTGGCAGCGAGGCAGGGACCGCAGAGTAGGAGGCAGGGACCGCGCGGGCCGGGAATTTGGAGAGGATCCCTAGGCGGCAGCGGGCGCGCGCGGTGCGCGTGTGAGCGAGGGCGAGCGGCGGGCGGGTTGTGAGCCGGGTATTGGCAGGCGGGCTGTGGAGGCTGGGCGGTTCCGACTGCCTGACGCCAGCGCGACCAGATCAATCCAGGCTCTGGGAGCGAGCGGGCGCACCACGGCGAGGCCAGGGCCGAGGCTCGGGACGGCGGCCGGGAGCGGAGCGGAGCGCGGGACCCGGCGCCCGGTCTCGTGCGTCCCCGCCGATGGGCGCGCCGCCGAGCCGGTAAAGCCGAGCGTACCCGGGCTGACTGGAGAGGGGCTTGCCCTGCGCCGCGCGGGGCGCACCGGGGCAGGGACCAGCTTCGGGGGATCCGGGAGGGCTCTGTGGGGATGCGGGACCCGCTCCAGGGGCGATCCGGGACGCGCTCCGGGGAGGATCCGGGACGGACTCGGGGGCTCGCGCTGGGGGAATCTGGGACGAGCTCCGGGACGCAGCCCCCTCCCCCCATGATGGCGCCTTGCGGCCGCGAACCTGCCGCCGGACCTCCTCTCTCGTCTCTCCGCGGCTTTGTCGGGCGTGCCCAGCTCTCCGGGGACCCCGTTCCGCATCGGGCCGCAGCCCCATTGTGCCCCCTCCCCGGCATGCAGTCCCTCGCTGGGACAGCGCTGCGCCCCGCTAGGGTCTCCCTGGATGGGTGCGCGCACCCCTCGGGGTCCCCACGCAGCTTGGGGGGGGGTCGAGGTTAAGGAAAGTTCGCAGCACAGTTCCCTCTGATCTATTCAAAGGTCTGGCGGCCTCGCGTCTTCTTTTCCCCCCTCCCTCCTTCCGCCTACACCCCCTGCGTCGCCCAGTGTCGCCTCATTCCTTTCCCTTTACCGGATTCGATTGCTTCACTGCGCGTTCCGAGAGCCGGGAACAACTGTTCTCGTCCCGACCGTCTTTGTTAGTGTTTCTGTCGCGAGGTGGGGGCGGTGGGCGTGAGCGCGGGCCTGTGCGGCCGCTCTGCGGACTGCGTGCGTGCGAGCAAAGGCTGCGGGGACAGCGTCTGCCCGAGGTGCCAGGGGAGCCAGGAGGGACCGTCGCCGACCACATCTCCATACTGTGATAGCTGCGGCTTTTGTTTATTCGGAGGCGCATGCAGTTTTCTAAATGCGCGGTGCAAGACAATCCAGCCAAGAGCTTTCCGTCTGGAAACCCCAGCCTGGGCCACAGCCATCTACGAGCGTCCTGATAGAGTGCGGTTGTAGCCCCGGGCCTCTCTCGTCCCCCCTCTCTTGGGTTCATGGTGACATCTGAAGTTTTCAGAGCACAGACTGAAAGGAGTTGCTTGGTTTGTGTAATGCCTTCCTGTTGCTGGAGCGAAATCAGAGCATGAGGTTTCCAGCATCTCTCCCTCTCAGGGCCTGTGGTGGATATCGTGCCCACACCTCAGCACAATGAGAAAACTGACAGATTCATTTTTCTTCTTGTTTATAATTACCACTTTAAGTTGTACCGGAAGCAGATGAGCTTTGTTGGAATCATTCACAGAGTTGAGGCAGAGGTGATATTCACTCGATCGGTGTTTTCAGTTGGTGAAAATTTTTTTATTTTTTCAACACTATCACTATGATGTAGGTGCCAGGCCTAAATAGACTGTACTGACTTAACGTGTTTGCCCTCCCCTTCCCTGCTTTCCTCATGTTCAGTGATAGGATATTTCTGTGAAGGTGGTGTGCCATTTGTGTATTCTGCAGTTTTTTGGAAGCTGTAAACCAGTCTTGAGAGATGATTTTCTGGGGGTGGCACTCGAGAGACTCTGGAGAAAGATCAGGTTTCTTGAGAAGCTGGGGATTTGTCCTTGATTTAGTTTTGACCCTTGCAGCTATAGGTAGCAACCATTCTTTGTTTACAGTATCCTCTCTAGCTTTGTACCGATAGGGAGAGGATGGCTTTTACATTTTGGAAGAATGACAGTTTTTTTTTTTTTTAGGCAATTAAAAATGCTAACCTCTTGTTCGTCTTGGAATTATAAATTCTTTTTCTGGTAAGTTCATGTGAGTATTAAGAGGACTACACATACTAGTTAAAAGCAAAATTTCAGTTTTTGATCTTGATTTCCAGTGATGCTGACCTCAAGATAAAGTGCAATAATGAGGTAGATTGGAAGAAGAATAAAGCCTGATGTAATCAGATGAGCGTATTTAAGCTTCAGTAGCCTACATAAGCAAGGCCAAGTTGTGTGTGTCTAAAAGATCTCATTTGTGTGGTCTTACAAGCTAATGGAGGCATCGCTGAGACTTTATAAATAATGTAAGTTGTGTATAATGTAGTCTCCAGAGAGGCAGAGAGAGCGTCATTACCAGCCTTTTCAACCTGCCTGAGATCTTAAATTGATTTACAGCACTGAACTGGTGCAAAATGATACATCAGGATGACATGGGGTCAGCCTGTAAAAGTCTATGATGTCAGCCTGTTAGTTCAGTCATCATAATTAAACCATATTACAGGGGCAGCTAAGCAGGAGTCTGGCGTTATGCTTCAGATCCGGGTGGTACATGGATTTTGTTTGTAATGGAAAGGGGAGATGGTCGAGGACCCTAGTGTCTGTAAAAGCAGAAGCAGCATTCTGAACTGTGATTTCTAGTTGATGCTTTGGAGTGGTGGGGGAACCTTTGCAGTTCTGACCTGTATATCAAGGCATGCGTATGTCAGTGTGTGTTTAACTTGGCCTTCTGGGTCTTCTAAAATAGTGGAGGGTCACTACTCTGTTTCTGATCATTTATTAGCTTTGAGCTTGTATTGATATATGTCAACATGTTGCTTTAACAGGTCATAGATACCAGATTTCCACTGAAAACAATAGCAATTCAAGGGTCTGGGACATGCTCACTTTTGCTCAAGTTTTTATAAAACATAGTCAATTTAAATGTGCTGTCTGAGAAGGCAGAAGTAGCCTTGTCTATATAATTAATCACATATTGTCTGCACCACCCACCCAGATTCAACTACCATGCTGAATGGGATGTGTATGGGGCAGTTTTATTCTCACAGAAAGTTCTAGACTCCCGAATCTAAAGTGTGACCCATGACCTTCCCCTGTACATTAACTGTTTTTCAGACTTGTAGTTTGAAAGTAACAATTGAAGAAGCTGGGTAAAATGAAGTTGGCTTTTCAGCAGATATTTGTCATTCGTAGATGGAAATTACTATAGGTTTCCCCCCACCCCTTCTGAGTTTTTTACTGTGTGCCAGCATTGCTTGTAGTGCTTATAACTGTTTTAAGCCTGGGACCTCTCCCCATCCCCAACTTGCAGGTAAAGAAGCTGAGGCAGAGTGAGTGTGTTGCCTTCGGCGCACAGCTAACAAGTTATGATTTACAGTGTATGCAGGGATATGAACTGAGCAACCTGACTCCGCCCTGAGTCTCATTCTTAACTGTTTTGTTTGTTTTCTGCTTAGGACGGGGTCTCTTAAACTCTTCCCTTGAACTCCCTTCTTGCCCAAGAAATTTATCTATGACCTGAGTATACAGGTATATGAATTAGGTCTGCAGATCACATACTTACTGATGGTCATAAAGATGTGCATTACTAAAGGCCAGTGGGATGGGTCAGTGTGTTGGTAAAGCTGGTGACCTGAGTGTGAGCGAGCCTAGGACCTACATGGTAGAAGGAGAGAACTAAATTTATATTTTTTGAAAGATGATTCTTTGGTATACATAGAATTACCACTTACTAAAGAGGAAACTGAATTTTCCTCTTGTTTATTTCACATTAAAATTAGCTGGATATTTGATAGTGTGGGGCATGGAACCCTTCAGATTGTTTTCAGAGTAGATCCATACTTTGATTTTATAATTGTCAATGCTGAGAATGCCACTTCAACCTAATTATGTGGTGTAAAATGGCAGAATTATGTTTAAGTCTATTTTAGAAATTATTGGAAATTCTAGCCTAACCCCAAGTCAGATTCATTGAATGTTTCACAGAACTCAAGTCAGCCACTTGAATATTGATTTTTAGAATCGAACATTGTAACATAACACATCCCAGGGATACTAATTCAGTACATGCTGAGGGGTGGTATGGGAAAATATTGAAAGTTTTTGTTTTCCATAATTAAACTATTACTTAAAAAAAAACATTTATTTATGTGTGTGAGGGGTAGGTGCACAACCTATGATGGTTAAGGACAATCGCTGGAGTCTGTTCCCTTCACTCAGTAACCAAACTCAGGCCATCAGGCTTGGCAGCAGGCACCCTTAACCTCAGCCTTCTTGCTGTACCAAGGCTTTGCGGTTCTGCAAGAGTTGAAAAGTTGCTGTTTATAGTAAAACATACATCACTGAGATTCATAGCCTATGATAGTCTAACATCTGCGCTCAAGTGTTGCTCTCAGTGTTATTGTAGCACCTGGGCAGGGGCAGGGCAAAGCCTCTGTGAAGTTATTTAGCAGGGGGCTACCAGAAACACCTTGGATTCAATATGCCTCTGATTTCGAGTTAATGTTTGACTACTCACGTGTTGCCTGTTTTTTTTGGAGGCAGGGAGAGGTGTTTTTATTTTTTGTTTGTTTTTTGAGACCATCAGGTTCAGTTAAACTGGGGTTCAGAATACTCAGTAGGGTTTGCTTTTTCAGTGTGGACATGACTCTGTTTTTACTTTTTAGGCCTTCAGACAAATTCATTCTGTGCCATGCTTTGTTTGGGGGGGTGCTTTTCTCCTATCACCCCTGTTTAAAGGAGAGAAACGGAAGTTCACACTTACCTAAGCAACCCAAGACTTGAAGTTTGACAGTAAGGCATTTACATGTCCAGGCAGTTGTCTCTGCTTTTCTGTGTAATTCCTGCTGCTTCCCCTTTGTGTATCTGTGATCAATCCCAAGCTCATGATGCTGTTGAAGAAAGTTGTGGTAGTCTAGGTTTATCTGTCTCATCAGAACTGCTCTACTTCCCCGAGCAGTCAAACCCAGCAGCTGAGATAAGAATAGTTCATTGCAAATTCCTTGGGGACTTTTTTTTTTTTTTTTTTTTTTTTATTTTTAAGGATGGGTGTCGGCTTTTGTAGGAAGTCTCACAACTTACTTGCTCTTAAGCTTCTTTTGGAGGAATAGTTCGCGGAATCTGATGGAAGCACATAAGGCTATGTGCTCCTGGTGAGTACACTGATGAGACTGTCTTGCCATGGGCATAAGAGACTAAAGGTGCTCATTGTTAAACATTGCTTTAAAGGTTTCTAATCCAATTGGCTCCTACCAAATTGGGCAATCTGAGGCCAAGAGAAATTACCTGGCTTGTGTGCTATTTCCCATCTAACTGATTGAAACAGAAAGCCAGACCCGATTCTCTGAGTATTGAGGGTTCACTTATTTGTTATTTCCCTGTTACACTCTGTTCCTGAGGCATTGGGCTGAGCATATCCTTGATCATTTGGGGAGGGGAAGAAAGAAGAATTGGGGGGGGGGGAGGGTTGATATTGATGTTTTTATACCTGACATTTTTTTTTGAGCTAAGTAGCAATTAAATCTGACAACCATAGAGAAATGTTTGCTTTCTACAGATTAAAATTGATTTTTTTCATTGTAGAAATTGAAAAGAAAAAAAACCTCATGTCTGATTTAATCAATGAGATCTTATTAGGAATGTGTGGCCAAAGTTCACATTAAATCAGTCAGTCATGGCATAGTGAGAAATATAGGAAGCTCTTCTTTTGGCTCTCTAGAATGGTATACTCCCTCACCAAAAGCTGAAGTTTGGGGTTTTTAAGGAGCAAGGTGGATAGGTAGCAGGAGAGGGTTGGAAAGGAAAGGGTAATTTAGCTGTAAAAGGATGGAGGGAATATCTTAACCTGGTCACCAGTGCTGTAGATTGGTAGCAAAATACATGAAGTAGCTTCAACACTTCACAGCTGCTTCTCTAAGGAAAGCAATGGAGCTAGGAAGCATGATGCAGTAAGCACTAAAGACCCAAACCGTAGTTTAGGTGTGTGCTGAGACGCGCCATGCACACAAGACAGCATTGGAGGCCCTTGCTGTCCTGTTTGCAGAGATGAGCAGGATGTCTAGGGCATAAGGGACACTATCTTTCCCTTGGGAAGAGCAAAAATATTCAGCCAGTTCAACTCCAGCGACTACATCAGTTTTGGAGGAGGCACTGGGAACTGCCATATTTGGACAGTGTAGCAATTTTCATTATAAACTGCAAAGAATTTGAGAAAGGATTCCCTCCTAAGAAGAAAGTATCAGCCCTCTCAGGCTCCTGAAGTCCTTGCCTGTTGATTCTCCTGCATCTTATCACTGCATGGTCCTAAGTGTCTGAAAAGCCCATGTTTCTCTTTGAAGAACTCACATCTGTGGTGTGGGAGATCTATGCTGGTAGAAGTGGTTGTTTCTTCCTCCTCCTCTTCCCCCATCCTCTTCTCATTATTGTTGTTGTAGGAGACACACCTGCATTGAAAGAAAGAACACACAACATATCCATCAATTAAACATCCATACGTTTCCTGGCTCAGGGATGTCAAAGGATGTTCACGGTCATGTTTGGGAAAGAGACAGAAAAGGGCTTCTTGTTGATTTAGAAACATGTTCTTTTACCAGAGTTTTGAATGCTTTGTTTACAGTTTTCCTTAATTTTATGGCACCTGTGCTATCAGACAGTTTTAGGATATAGTTATTCAAACTCTACTTGTCTGTGGTTTCCTTACATGTATACAGAGTAGAAGTATTTCAGACCTATACAACTATTTTTCCTTTGAGTTTCAGACACCACAAGAAAAAAAGGGTAGCTAATTATCTTCAACTACTGTAATTAGGTATTAAATTACATTATTCATTTAGTTAAATGCAAGGTCTTTTGTTTAGATTGAAAGAAAACTTTTAATGGAAGAATTATTTAAATAAATGATTTATTTAAATCACTTATTTGGTGAGTTTTTTGGTGTAGTATTGTAGTTAGTGTATGTTTCATTCACTTGTGATTTTTTTTTTAAGTTTTAAGAGTTACAGTAATTCATGTAATTCATGTAAGACATAAAAATGAAAGAGAAAAAACAGTAACACTGTCAGAATTGTTATAAAACCATCCAGGATTTAGTCTCATGACTCATGGAGAGGACTCCTGTGGGATAAAGTACATGGGGCTTGCATCGATAGGGAGCACAGTGGATGAGCAACAGCGAGTGACCCTGTAGCAGCCCTGTGCAATGGAAATTCTGCTGTGGTGCAACTGTCTCCTGTCTGCCACCCATAGTCATAGGTGACTGTCAAGCACTGAATGTGGCCAGTGCAATTGCAGCACTGTCAGTTCGCTTGGCTTCAGTGTTCACTTTAGTAGTGTGTGACTATCAAATTGAGATTCACCC
The DNA here is from genome assembly GCF_943737965.1 of Phodopus roborovskii. Classification (NCBI taxonomy): domain Eukaryota; kingdom Metazoa; phylum Chordata; class Mammalia; order Rodentia; family Cricetidae; genus Phodopus; species Phodopus roborovskii. The sequence goes on from NW_026125411.1 coordinate 135,255, forward strand.
ACTGGTGGGGACCTGCCTGACCTAAGTGGGCATTCCTAACGGAGCCTGGGGGATAGGATGGAGACGTGAAGAAGCTGAGATGAACATTTTGAGGGCTTGTATGCCAGAATGCAGAAGCTTTGGAAGTCACTGAAGAGACTTGAACATGAGTTTGGAATTGGGGTCAATAGACTCTGTACACAGCATTTTTTTTTTTTTTTCAAAAAAGAAACTTTCTTTTATGTGATGATTAATTTTTGATAAAAGGATAAAGAACAATAAGAACAGACTAGTGAAGATTTGGCCATTACATGGCTGTGGAATTACAAGAAAGATACTAGAGATGACCTTAAGCTTTGAGCCTCTGGCAGGGAAACTGATGCAGTCATTACACAGTAGTGAGGGACAAGGCTTGTGCAGGTGATTAAGTGATAATTGATGTGTGGCTTTCCAGTGGGTTGCCTAGTTAGGTTTTATACCTAGGTAAGTTAGAGATGCAGAACTGAGAACTTTGTGTGGCGTCTTTTTGTGCAAGATGAGGGGGAGTGTCTCTCTAGTCATCTGCTGTGCACCCAGAGAGAACCAAGGACAGGACACACATGGATTCACTTTCTCTTCCAAGCTCACACCTAGGAATTTGGAAGAGGCATGCCAAAGGAAAAAAGCAGAGAGAGAGAGAGGTGGGGGGGAGAACGCGTTGGAAGGATGGAGAAACCAGGACTCAGTGAGTAGAGAGTCCAGAGGAGGCTCAGAGACAAGGCATGCCTGTCACTCCTGCTTAAGGGAAAAAGGTATAATGAAGTGAATGGAGTTGTGGAGAGAATGAGTATTTAAGAAATGAGAAATAGATTCTTATACTCCTTTATTCTTATTATTATTTTAATATGAGACTTTATATAGAGAGGTTGAAGAGACTAAGGGACAGCAATTAAAGACAGTGTGGTTATAATCTGAAGCACCAATGACAAATACTGACCCCTGTAATGCCTGATGGGAGCCAGGTTATATAAGAGGTGCTGACCCTCAGGCCCTCCCCAGGGAGCTGATTGCCTGTGTTTAAGGTCATGCCCAAAACTTGCTCACATTGTAACTTTTGGGAAACTAGTTACAATGTGGTTCACATCCATTGGCATAACATTTACCCCATATATAGCTTTTCTCTGGTCTTGTCCCTTGGAGGGCTCTTCAATCCTCCAACTGCCATCCACCATTCTTCTTTCCATTTAACATTGTAAGAGTCCCGGCTAGTGCCGGAGGAAGTATGTGTTGTCAGAGTGGGGGAAAAAAAGAACACTAATGAGTGACGCAAAAAAGACCAAACAAACAGAAGACAAGGATATTTAACCCTGGTAGTGAGGTGGGAGGCCAAATGAAAAGGCCATGGATAAATTCAGGGTACTAATTTTCAAAGACTTTGAGCAATTTAAATAACTTACCTAGATCTTTGAAGGGATTCCGTGACTGCACTTTCTAAAAACTGTCATTAGGAACTGTCTGGGAAATGCTTTAGGTACAAATTTCTAGCCTTTGTCATTTCACCACATCTTTCTCCAAGATTCCTGCTGCCCGCTATCCTGCAATCACTTAGTCCTTTAGATCCCTCACTCTGGCACTCTTTATCTGCATTGGGTGCAGGATGCCCTCATTAACATTCTGGACTGTAAAAAACACTGATTTGTATAAACAGCACAGCTGAATGTTCATTAGGTGTCTGGATAGTTACTGTGACCTTCCAAACACAGCAGGAAGCAATACCCTGTGAGAGAAACTTGGGGAAAACATGAGCAAGCAATCCACAAACAGATGAAACACAGGCCAGTGAGTGTGTCCTGCATCGGCTCATCACTGGGAGGAAGGGAGGAGGGAGCAATGCCTTGTCTTGGATCTTAGTGACTTTCTCCATGTGGATCAGAATGTGTCTGTCTGGCAGTACTGGGAATGAGGGGAAGGGACCCAGTATTTCAGAGCCACCTTTCCGGAAGCAGGAGTTGCAGGGGGTGTAAGACACATGTAAACTCCTCCCACTTCCTCCATAGTGGACTGCTTCCCTCCATTACCGTTATTGGGGTCGGGGTCAACTAACTAGAATTTGACATTTCTTGTCCTGCTGGGGTCTTGCATGTGCACATTGCGCAGTCCGCTGGCAGGGTTGATGAGCCCTGGAGATACCAGTCTTCCCTAGGACATTCTGAAATATGCCCCCCCCATCTCCTACCTGTGTTGTAGTAGTAGATTTCACAGGGGTATTTACTCATTTATATGAGATGTCTTGGAATATGGCTTTGATTATCAAGACAGACTGGTTTATGTAGTATAAAAGTGAGAAAAACTTCTAAAGTTAAAGGGGCACACAAGTTTAATCTCCTAATTTTCTGTTATGGATAATAGTGGTCAGGGGTTTGAAAAGGCTTCTCATACCCTGCCAGGAAGGAGGTCCTGCTGATGACAGGTGAAACCCTGACCCAACTGAATCAAATCCTGTCATGCTTCAGAATCTGGTTTAAGGCTCTTGGGTGGCTACAAGACAGAATTTGTCTATTTTCTCACCATAGCCATTCCTTTAAGTTGCCCAAAATTAGTTTCAAGGTGGAGAGGAAAGCTTGCATATCTCACTTGTAGACGCCTAGCTCTGCCTGCAGCCATCCTGTCTGCATTCTTTAAGTCTTCTGAGTCAAGAGTGACTAGGAGGAGGTACCCTGAATTGGTATGCATTTGGTCACATGTGCCACTCAAGCACTTGGAGCTAAGTTGGATAGGAAGAATGAATGTTTTAATGTTAATTTTATTAAATATAGTGGCTTTTTAAGGTGTGTGTGTGTGTGGACAGATTTGGGGACTCAGCCCTCACCTTCCACCTTGTTTGAGGCATTAATGTTTCTGTCTTTGCTTACTCCAGTATAGCCGATCTGTGAGCCTTTGGACAATGTGAGCCTCAGGCAGCTCAGTCTCCCTCCACCTCTCAGCTCACATTGGAGTGCTGGCATTATAGATACACACTGCCACACCTGGCTTATACTTGGTTCTAGGGATTGAACTCAAATTGTCAAAGTCTGCCAGGCAAGTGCCTTTACCCATTGACCTGTCTCCCTGGCCCATTAGCTTTTCTTGGTGGAAAATAAAATAGCTCTGTAGAAATTAGACATGACCCCTTTTAAAAGCTCAGGACAGTTGGTGGTGTGTGCATGCCGCGTCTTCTGTTTCAGCCTCCTGTTTTGTTGACAGCTCTTGCTGGCTTTGCAGTCTGGAGTGATTAATAACAACCTCACTGTTTCCCCTGTTGTGTTTAGTTAGTTTCTGTTTAGTTTGTCCAAGCTTGAGAGAATGTTTGATAGGTTTTAAATGGGGCTTTGCTAACTAAAAAGAAATTAACTTGTCATGTAGATGATTGACACAAGAATCTAGATAGCATCTATTTATGCTCAAATGGAGCCAGCAGATTATATGGGATGAGATGGTCTGTGTTCCTGGGAAAGCCTTCTCCCGGAGGGCACATCTGGTGTTGGGATTTTGGGTTTTTAAGTCAGTATTAACCAACCAACAAACACAATGTGCATTTCTCCCTCGGCACCCTGCACAAGACTATGTGGTTTGAGAGGGACAGAAAAGTGTAGTTTCTACCTGAGGAGGCACGATGGCCTTATAGTACTATGAAAGGCTGGATAGCAAGCTGTTGTTAATATTGTGTAGCTGAATGCTTGGGGTGATCTCTTAAAAATCAAGGGACAGGGAAAGAAGTTTGATCCAATTGGTAGGATGTTGTAAATTTATTATTTATTTAGGGTATGTGTGTTTTCATTCATGTGTGCATACCGTGCTGTGCATATGGAGGTCAGAGGACAACTGAAAGAGTTGGCTCTCTCCTTCAACTGTGGCTCTAGGAAATTGAGCTCAGGTCATCCATCTGGTGTGGAGGTAAGCTCCTAGTGCTGCATTTGAGCTCTCTTGCCTGTCTGGGAAAGTCATTCTTGCCAGCCCACTTTTCTCCCCTGGTTAATTCTCCAGCAAGTTTCTGGATGCCTAAGATATATATTTATACTTAATGCATATCTTATATAATTTGATAAAGTTGGGATAAAGGAACATAAATATAGGACTTGGACTAAGGTGCTTGTAACTCTGAGGAACAGCACAAACCTGCTTGTCTAGTCTGGCCTCTGTTTGTTGTAATACCTTTTATTTCAGTTATCATGTTAACCGAGTTCCTTGAGGGTATGCAGGGTGTCTTCATGATCTGTGTGAGAGCACAGTGGTTCCCACCTGGCCTGTTCTCAGAGTTCCGTCAACATTGCACAGGAAACCTGGCTATCCAGGGAACCTTGTGACAGCCAGGTGTCAGCCTAGCACACTGGCCATGTGCTGAGTGCATTTTTCCATGTTGATGTTTTTTGAAAACTTGTTAGGAAATCTGTCATGTTATGTTGTAAGTGCCTTGTGAGTTTGGACCATGAGTGGCTTTGATGCTTTATGCTTGGGACTGGTGGTAGGGTGTGGGGCCCTGTAAGTGTTGAAGCAGATCTGTTAAACACCGAGGACTTTTGCTAGAAAGGATGTGGGGCTGGAGAGATGGTTCAGCTGTTAAGAGCACTTACTGCTCTTGCAGAGGACCCCATTTGGTTCCTAGCATTTGTTTCAGGTAATTCAGTCACCTGTAACTTGAACTCCAGGGGATCCAAGGCCCTCTACTAGCCTTTTCAGGGACTACATTTATGTGCGCATATACCCATATTAAAGAGGAAGTGTGTGTGTGTGTGTGTGTGTGTGTGTGTGTGTGTGTGTGTGTGTGTGTGTGTGTTGGACATCATTTCTAGTAGCCTAGCAGGAACCAGAAACCCAAGAGTTAGCAATACAACAAAGGAAAGCTGCTGAGGCCTGAGGTGTTTAGATTGTGAAGAGAAAAGGAGTCGAGGTGCCGTAGAGCAGAGTGGTCACCTGGCAGTGTCCAGGAGGTTATTTAGTTGTCACAATCTGGAGGGTAGGGTGTGGGGACTGCAACTGGCTTGTAGGAGCCAGGGGCCAGTGATGGCATCTAAAGTGGGAAAGTCTAGGAACAGGGCACGGAAGGATGATTCAGGAGGCAGGAGAGCAGCAGAAGTGATGTCGCTGACTAGTGTCTGCCACATCTACTTTGTCTTTCCCTCCACTCCTCACCCCCCCCCCCTTCAGAGTCCAGACGCACTTGGACTGTTGCAGCTGTGTGCTAGGCTGTACAATGACTGTTGTAGTATTTTTATCTGTACTAAAATAAGATGCTTGAAAAGTTCTTGGCTAAATTCTTCACCTCTATGCTTGCTCAATTGGAAAAGTATTACCCCAAGAATGGGAAATGAGCCCAGGAGTTTGTTTTTGCACTATTTTACATTTTTAATAAAAGACCTTGAAAGTAGAACATTTTAATTACATTTATTATTTAATTACATGTATGTATATGTGTGACTGTGCAGGTGCATGTGTGCCACAGGGGCACATTTGGAAGTCAGAGGACAGCCTTCAGGAGCCAGTTTTCTCCTTTTACCATGTGGGTTCCAGGAGTGGGACTCAGGGCCTCTACTTGCTTCCTCATTATCAGCCCAGAAAATGAATTTTCTCCAAGGGATACAGCTAAGAAAAAGCCCCGAGACCGGAGTCTCTGTGTGAGCCATTGGTGTGAAGCCCCCCATCTTGCTCCACTGTACTCAAAGTTCTGTAGGTCAGAGGGAATTGAATTTTGTTATAGCCACCCTGATAAAACCTGTGATTTGTCTGTTCTAAGATGGGGGCATACCAAGAAGGAAGACAATAGCAGTTAAGGGAAGGAGTCAGGGGAATTAAAATACTAGATAATCCTTATACTTTATGCATCAAACAAGGGGGGTTATTGTTCAGGAATCAGGGAGTGGCTGGTGGCTTCATTGAGTTCCTTGGCCCACTGGCCACTTGGATCTTGGTTTTACAGCCTCTGAAGTATTGTAGACCTTAACAAGATCCCCACTGGGGTGAAGGGAATTGGTGCCTGTGGCTGTGAGGATTCCTCAGTTTTTTTTTGGATTTCCATTGTAAGGCAGCTGCATGAGCTTAGGATATACAGGAGAGGTACAGCAACAAAGAAAAAAGACAGTGTTGGCAGGTATGTGCCCCTGAGTAGATAAACAGATAATACCCTGTGCCATTCCCAGTTTCCATACGGTGTGGTTCATGCTCCTTCTCTCACACTAATCTTGCAAGCTTGGTGGTGGTGGGAATTTTTTCATACTTCTACTTCTTTCCTTTCTTCTGTGCTTTTGGGTCAGTTATTGGTTGGTGGGCACTAAAGCTGTGCAGCAATTGAGCAGGCACTGGAGGGAATGGGTTCTCAAACCTTCCTGAGAGCATTGCCCAGGGTCTGTCTTTCTAATTGTGGAAGGTGTACAGGGGTTTCTGGGTAAAGACTAGACTTGATGATCCAAGGTAGAAAGGCCTGGCTCACTGAGACAGGCAAACCTTTGGTTTATGCTTGCCTGTGGTAAAGCTTAGTTTTTCTAAATATAGTGAAAAATGGCTTCTGTTAGCTCTCAGGGAGAAGGGAACTCTATAATTGGACCAAAGCCACCATTCCTGGGTTCTCTGAAGCGGCTGTGTGTGCAGCGAAGCTGTCAGTCCTTCCATGTTTGGGGTTCTTCAAAATCTATCTCCATAAGCTTCCCCAACTCACCTTTACTGTAGGAAGAAGCGAGAAAGTTTGCTGTTGAGATATTTGAATAATAGAGATTCCCATTTCCCTGTTTTCTTGGTAATAATTGTATGTGTTGAGAGTATTGGTAGTGAGCTGTTGATGAAAATAGGACTTAACAGGAGAGCAAACTTACTTTCCATAATAGCCTTCCATCTCACAAAATTGAATTTTTGATCATTTGCTGAATTGCTTTAAAAGAATTCATTTGTGCCCATGTTCTGTTTATGTAGGCAGGACATGGTTTCTAAGATGGGCATGGGATGCTGTGTGCTTCTCTGAAGACCACTGTTAAGTGGAGGTGGTACCCAGTCCTGTGCAGACACTCCTCTCCTTCAATTAATTACTTTTCCCTTTATGCATGTAAAAATCAGTAGTAGCACCTGTTGGTCACATTGTTGTCTTTCCAAGCTCTGCAGAAATGAACCTTTTTACTTGCTTTTGGCTTTTATTGTTAGGGTTTTAAATGTGAAAACAAGAATCTGGTGAAGAAGTGGTTGGCTCCCGCACCCCTGACTCCCCAGCTGAGACCTAAGGGTAACTGGACACCCTCTTTCAGTTTTGTCTGTTCCTAGCAAGGTTACAGAAACACATCAACTCTGCACAGAGGCACGTTTTTGTTTCTTTTAGAGTTTTTTGAAGGCTTTCATGGGAGAGATGCAGATTTGTAGCATCTTTTCTTGTTATTTAGTAATAATCATGTTACCCAGGGGTTTGTATCTGGTATTGTTAGATACCTATATTCTCGAGCAGGATATGAACACAGACACTCTCTCATGTTCTCTCCAACTCTGGCTGATTTCTCTCAGCATCCTCTCATTCTTGGCTGCCTCCAGACCACTTTTACCATCCTCCTGGAAGACATCAGCTGTGTGAGGCTCGCTACCCTGTCCTTCCCCAGTCAGTTACTCTTGATATAGCTGTACATTGGTCACTCCTCCCTATCTTAGGGTTGAGACTACCCTCAATACTCAGTCTCTTGGGCACCATGATGCTAGGCTTCATACTTCTGAAATTAAGTAGGCCTCTCTACCCTGTTTAACTGTTTCTCTTGTTTGCACCAGCGGGGTTCTTTGCTCATGGAATCTGATCACTTCTGACATACCATGCTGGTCAGGCCTTTAACACCTATGTCTTAATGGCTGCCACCTTTTCCTCTTGAGACTTTCCTACTCAGAGGCCCTCCTCGACCCCTTCCAGTCTGTCACAGCCCAGTAAGCCTTCAGTAATCCTATTAACCTGCATGTCTCCTTGAACTCAGATCTTCCTTCCAACAGTTCCCACATCAGGCTGGTCCCACTGCCCCTTCTGTCCCCTTTGTCAAGTGCTCCACTCCAGCCATCTTGGACTCTGGTTTTCCTGGAGCATTACAGTATTTCTGTGTCCCACTGTTCACTGTGCTTCCTGGGTCTTCCCTCGCGTGTTCTTGGTGAGGTTTCCTTGACACCAGAATACCTGTCCACATAGGTTTCAAGGACACACTACCTCTGTCTTAGTTCTTAAGTCCTTGGCCACATCCTTGGTGTTTGCTAGGTGAATTAAATAACTGTAGTGGTTTCCTTTTTCTTAAATATTAAAAATAATGCAGTATCCAAGAGCATCACTTGTCAAATTTCTCCATTAAAGGAATTTATTCAAATGGTTCCGTATGCTATTCGTTTCCAGACCAATCTTATTGTATATTCATGTATAATCCTTGTCACAACCCACTTGGGCTGGGGGTGGCATCAGCACACTATGGCAAAGTATCTGAAGATCAGAAGACATGCGACTGTAAGTGGGAGCAACAGTTGAAGCCATTTCATTAAAACCTTTTTTTTTTTTTGAAAACCTAAAACACAGGCCCAGAGCTAATTTTGGTTTTTAATTCTGCCTTTTTTTCATTTTGAAAACATAAAGTAAATGGTTAAATGTTAAAATTCCTGACAATGTCAAAACAACAAGTTTATTTCTCTCACCTGTGGAGGAGTGGCCTCCACCCAGCAACCGGATGAGGGAGGGGAAGTGATTTTTTCAAGTGATAAAGAAATAAAATTCCATGCTCTTCCCACAGGAGGGGTTCAACAATCGGGAGGGAGGCGTGAGACCATATGTTGGTTTGCAAAGGATACCTTTCGTAAAGATGTTTCCTTTGATGCCCGTGATGGACATGGATGTGTTTCCCTTCTAGAGGGCCCTGATTCAATTAAGCAATTAAGAGTCGGAGCTGAAGGATCTAAATATAGGGAGAGAGTTCATTCTGTCCTGCTCTGGGCACACCAGCATGCCCCACAGATGTGGCCGCTCTTACAAACAGCACCTGCAAGTTCAGAGAAACAGACAAGCATGTTCTGAAAGATGCTAGGCAGCGGGAGTTGGAAGGAAAGGGATGGCTTTTCCTCCTGTACTCAAATCTCTTTGCATCTGTGGGTTTCTTATTTGGAGTACTTGGTTTTTTTTTAAAGCCTTGCTCTTTTTTTGTTTCGTTTTATTTTTTGAGATAGAGTCTCACTATGTATCCCTTAGCTGGCCTGGAACTTGTGAGGTAAACTAGGTGGGCCTTGATCTCCTTGAGACCTGCCCCTGTCTGCTGTGTCCACCAAGCCCAACTGCAAACTGGACTTCCTGTCAGTCAGTGCTGGCTAAGTGGAGGGTCCAGTGTGCTCCAGAAAGCATCAGACTCTTATTAAAATGGAGAGAGTCAGATTCTAGGAGAGTCTGTAAATGCAGCCACTGTCTCTTCAGGTTCACCTAACAGCACTGCTTGTGACAAATCAGGCATTGCTGGGCACTTGGGAGAATATGTCCCATTTAGCCTTACTCTGTAGTCTGTAAAATTACTGTCCAAAGAGGATAGTGGCTTATTGTTTGTTGTTATAGATGACTAATGGGCTGTCTCTCCTGAATTGCACTCCGTGGGCTTTTCAGGGGAGGCTGTGGGACCTGGATCTGCCCAAGGTCCCTTCAAGCCCTGTGGGGTTTGGGGGAAATGTTAAGGAGATGAAGAAAACACAAGTATGGTGGTTGAAGTTGGGGACAGTAGAAACTGAATTTGGCATCAAATTCCCCCAACCAAAAGAAGTAATTATCTAAGGATATTAAAAGAAATCCTGAAGCTTGCTGTTCCTTAGGAAATCTAAGTGCCATGGGCCGGTGCCCACCTGGGCCTCCAGGGTGTTGGGGAAGGGTTGTGTGCAGAAGGAGGAGAAAGAGTTGCCTTTTCTAATAAATATATAAACTAGAGTTGTACCCTAAGAGGCCCTATTGTGGTAACATCCATAGATTCTTTGTCATTTTTCATCAAGGGGACACAACTTGTTGAAGTAAAATTTGCAATGTCACAGCCCTCCAGAGGTTTGTAAGTGGTAATGTGGGTTCACACTCTGCTGATTTCCAGGTCTCCCTCCTAATCAACTCTCCTCTGAGACCATATGGCAGCACCTGCTGGCCTCTCACACTGAGACTGGGAAGGGCTGGTAATCCTTAGACATTAACGCACCTGGTCCAACCCCAGCCTCTCTGCCTCCTGGGCTTGCCCTTCCACTGCCTGCTATCCCCCCATTGGGGGGAGCTCCAACTCTTGGAAGATATATTTTCTTAGAGGAAATCCCAAGGGTCAACTAGATACTCTACTTCATCAATCGGATTGACTGGGAATGGCAGGGAGTCCTGTGGTCTCCTGAGCATCTAAATATTGTGGGTTTTTTCTCTTTCTTCCTTTCCTCATTTTTTTCTTCTTTTTTCTTTCGTTCTTTGTTTTTGTTTTGTTTTTTGAGACGGGGTTTCTCCCATTATTTTGGAGCCTGTCTCTGGGCTCCCTCTGTAGACCAGGCTGTTTCAGGCTCACGAGATCTACCTGCCTCTGCCTCCCAACTTCTGGGCTTAAAGGCATGTGCCACAGCTACACCCAACTTTTGATATTATTATTTTCTTACATAGGAATGTACAGGTATTTTTTTTCCTGGGACTTGATGAAATAAAGTCTTTACAGCATCTGTCAGGAGTCAGAGAAAGGGCCCAGTGAGTAAGGTGCTTGCTGTCAAGCCTGGTGTGTCATCAACCTGATGGAAGGAGGAACTGCTGAAAGTTGTCCTGTCACCTCTGTAAAGCTGGGTGGCCTGTGTGTGCATGCATGCTTTACAATAAATAAATGTTGGTTAAAAACAGAAGGAATATTGAGAGGTTTTCCTAACCCCAATTTCACACCTGTGATGGGGATTTTCTTGTTATTTTGGTTGTCAGAAAGTC